>NC_056745.1:1256911667-1257051667 GCF_019279795.1 Protopterus annectens
ATTTGTCCACGGAGCAGAAGGATTATTGGGTAAACTTTTGAAGAGTGGTTAAGGATGGGGCTGAGCATATTAGGGTTGAATTGTCTGCGTATTATATAAGTGATGCATGCAGGGTGGAGGTATGTAGCTTGTTTGTGAAAATGGTAAATAGTAAAGGACCCAGTATTGATCCTTGTGTAATGCCAGTGGTAGTTGGTAGTAGAGGTGATAAAAGACAATCAGTCAAATGGCAAAGTGTACTATCAGAGAGATAGTTCTGAACCATGAAGTAGTGGACGGGGCAAAGGACATGGTTGTTAGAGTGTCTATAAGTAGGTTATGTGAGACCATGTCAAATGCCTTTGATAGGTCTAAGAATATGGCTGATACAGGTAATTATAGATGAACTCTGGTGAACTGCACTGGCCGTGGGAACAAGTAGCAGTGCATAGCATGTCCAAAAGCAACTTACCTATCCCACAGCATTTTCAAAGAAAACTGGAGTAAATCAGTATGTAGCTTAGAGAGTAATGAAGCCTAATCCATAACCATCCTGCAAAATATTACACACCTTAGCACTTCCTGACAGTAAATTAGTTTAAAGCAATGGCATACCAAATGAACATTCATCATAATTTTCACTTGCAAAGCAATATTATAAAAAGACCGAACCACAAAAGGAGGGGGAGTATCGATATTCATCAAAGATACTCACACCTCCAGGTTGGTGGCAAAGCACGAAGCATCAGAGACTATCCATGTGCAACTAACAGTGGGTAAAACTGCCTTCCAGGTTATAGCCTGCTACAGACCACCCTCTCAAACCCAGGAACCCCACTCGGCCTTCCTGAGAACACTGGAAAATATGGAGGTCTCTCCAAACACCATTATATTGGGCGACTTCAACTACCCAAACATAAACTGGGAGCATTACTCTAGCTCCAACATCCTAGCCCAAAGGTTCCTAGAATTTATAAACTCAAATGCTATGGAACAACTTGTTACCACTCCCACAAGAGGGGAAAACATACTGGACCTGATCATCACCAACATGGGGACTCTATGCTCCAGACCAAAAGTGTATCCCTCACTGGTAAGATCAGACCATAAACTAATCTCACTGGATATTCACATCCCGACCCCACCCCCTGCCCAGAAAACCACAGTGAAAATCTTCTCTAAAGAAAATTTTGCACTCCTCAAAACTGAGGTGGAATCCTTCAAAGCCCCCGGGCCTGTGGAAAATACGGCCCAGACAGCAGAATCCTTTATAAATGCATTCTATGAACACCTTCAGGAATGCATGGATCATGCGATCCCAAATAAAACCAAGACTCAATCCTCCAAAGGCAGACGTCCTGTCTGGTGGACCCCAGCCATAAACAATCTATACAATAGAAGGAGGAAGCTACTAAATGATAGAGCAAAATCCCAAAAAGGGAAGGCATCACTGATCAGTATTAGCAAAAAAACTACGGGCACACATAAATTTGTCTAAGGCCAGCTTCGAGAGAAAAATTGCACAGGACACTAAGATTAATCACAAGGCTTTCTTTAGTTATGTTAGGAACCTGGGTGGTAATCCCCAGATATGCTCAGAATTAGTCCAAAATGACAAAAAATACACCGAACCCACAGACATTGCCAACATCCTAGCTGACAGGTTCAGCGCAAACTTCTCCCCCCCCCCACCAAAAGGGCAAATATCTATCCCAGCAGAGTGCTGCCCCCCTGACATCTCAGATGCTCTGGTAAGAGCCGCCCTCTCCAAAGCAAATTACACAGCATCAATGGGACCAGACGGTGTCCCGGCTGCGTCCTACATGAACTCCAAGAAGAGCTAAACCCAAACATAAAACTACTGTTCAATCTCAGCCTTACTACAGGATATGTGCCCAAAGAGTGGTGTACAGCAACAGTGGTCCCTCTCCATAAAGGTGGTGCCTCAACGGATCCTGGAAACTATCGCCCCATAAGCCTGACTAGCTTGGTCTGCAAAGCTATGGAAAGGATCATCATGGACCTCATAAATAAAGATATCGGGGACCTACAAACACTGGATCCTACCCAGTTCGGCTTTGTTAAGGGCAGATCCTGCCTCTTAAACCTGGTTGATTTCTTTGAAACAGTCACCAAGGCCATTGACGAGGGAAAGGTGGTCCACACAGCCTACCTGGACCTCGCAAAAGCCTTCGATACAATACCCCACTCAGGCATTATAGATAAGCTCACCAGCTTAAATATAAACCCCTGTGTCACTAGATGGATTGCAAACTGGCTCAAGGACAGAACCCACATGGTTAGAATTGCTGGAGCCATGTCAGACTCCAAACCAGTTACAAGTGGTGTCCCACAAGGCTCAGTCCTGGGACCTCTCTTGTTCGGTATATATTTCTCGGAGGTACAGGCTAACATGGAAGGACTGTGGCTGACCAAGTTCGCAGATGACTGCAAACTGGGCACCATAATTGACTCTCCAGCCGACACAAGCATCCTCCAAAAGGGCCTCATAGAAACAGACAACTGGTGCCAGAGCCATGGCCTCAAGCTAAATGCCAAAAAGTGTATAGTCATCCCCTTTGGCAAAAACAAAGTGCCCACAAATTACCACATAGGTGGTAATCCATTAAGTACAGAAGAAGTAATTAGGGACCTGGGGACCCAAGTTGATAGCAATCTCTCATTTGACAACCACGTGGCCAAAGTGGTTAGAAAAACATTTTATATAGCCCACCAAATCACGAAGGGATTCACATCTAGATCAGGGGACGTCATCGTGCCTCTTTATTCATCCCTCATCAGGCCCATAATTGAGTACAATGCCCCTTTTGGGATGTACCTTACCAGACACCTGCAGCAACTGGAAAGACCCCAAAAGTACATCACCAAGAGGATCAAAGTGATCAAACAGATGCCATATGCTGCCCAGTTAAAGAAACTCCAATTCTACTCAGTGGCATACCGCCTGTTAAGAGGCGATCTGTGCCTGACGTATAAATCCATGTCCAACCCGGAATTAATGGACATGCTGCACCTCAGAAAATCCAAATCCCATTGAGCTACGCGCTCGAGAGACTTGAACCTCAGCACTGAAATAAATAGGACATGCTGGAGGGACAGATTCATAACCCAGAGGCTCCCTTCACTCTGGAATAAAATCCCAGTCCAGGTTAGGCAGAGTCCCTCATTGACTCTCTTCAAGAGGAATCTTGATGAGTGGATGGGAGATCATAGGTTTACCCTGGGTATCACTTCTGTGTCACTGTTAGACAGAGGCACAGTATACTAACCTCGAAAAAGGGCATAGCAAAATAAATTTAAAATGAGTGGCGAAAGCCAAACACATTCTGGCTAGGCTTATAAATGCCCTAGGGCAGATAGCCTAGTATGAACCTATGAACCTAAGATTACATCAATCATCACTTGAAATGTCATGCTTCTATTACATTTGAATGCATGATGTTAATGACAAATGTGGATTTTAGGAGAAAACATTGCTTTGCATAATGAAATACACATATTATCCAAAGCAGTAATGAAAGTTTCCCTTAGACAAACTAATATCATCTGCACATAGTTACTGAAATGAGTGTGTGTGTGTGTGTGTGTGTGTGTGTGTGTGTGTATATATATATATATATATATATATATATATATATATATATATATATATATATATATATATATATATATATATATATATATATACAAACAGTAAAGAAGACACAACCCTCAAAGTACAACCAAAAACATAAACCAAAGGGCTCCAAGGAGTCACTGACAGGAAACTCGGATCCACAAGAAAGTTTATTCCACATAAAAAAATCAAATTAACGCCCACACTACACGTACGTTTTTGTCCTTCTACAGACTTCTTCAGACAGAAATGTACATAAAATGCCAATAAGACTTAAATACATATAATTTAATTAATCAACCAATAAAATACATTTAAGTGAAGACTAATGAACTACATTAACCCTTACTAAACTGTGCCTTAAGGTGCATACAAATATATGTGTAGCCTGAATAAAAAACACAGATATATATTAAAAACTAGTCAATAAGTAAATGCATGAATAAATAATACTTAAATGATAGGATGACAATGCAGGTAAACAACTTTCTGTAAAAAACATTTTTTTAAAAAAATTAAAAACATATTTAGTTTAATTTAAAAGTTTTTCATTTTAACAGTTCAACAAATGTTAAAAGTGTACTATCCTCTAGTGGCCAATATAAATATTACGTATAAAAACCTTACTTATAAAACACATTCAATTGTAGTAAGATAAAAAAAAATTTTAATATGTTATAATTTTGCTGCCATTAATTTTAACAAAGCGGCAACAGAAACATACTCATTAAGACCGGAACATCTAGCTGAATCTAAAGTGACCTGCAAATAAACCTCCCTATATTCCAATTTGGCTTCCCATAAACCCCCTCGAATATCCTTTGGTACTGTTTCTATTACAAAAAAATACAAATCTAGCCTGAGCACACTCCAAAGTATGTTTGAACAGAGCATTTTTCAAATTTTTAGTCCGGATATCATAGTCATGCTCATATATCCGTCTTTTTAGTTTCCGCTCTGTCTTCCCTACATAGAATGCCTGGCACTGGACTCAGGTGGCCAGATATACATTTCCACTAGTATTACAATTACTAAAACAGGAACTGCATAGGACCTTGTCTCTATCCCAAATCTCCACACAATCTACATTTGAAATGAAACTGCACTGACCACATGCCCCACATTTAAAGGTGCCAAATTTTCTACCTTGCCCACTGTTGGTTGCAGTGTACTGCCTTTCAAGTAAATCTTTAAGATATTTACCTTTTCTGTAAATAATCCTGGCAGGTTTTTCTTGCAGACCTCTAAGGTCAGTTAGGGATCTAAACCTCTCCCATTCCTTAAAGAAAATATTCTGAAATATCTTAGAGGCCACATTATATTCAGTAGCAACAGCCATCTGGTAATCATTGCTGTTCACATTAATCAAATGGTCAGTGGTGTTGTCTCCCATTTTACCCATAATGGGATAGTATCTACTGTCCCTAAGACTTAACATGTAGTTTTCTACATCCACCAACATCTCCTTATGGTATCCCCTATCGAGGAAAAGTCCTTCCAAATATTCACATTCCTTTAAAAAATCTTCCTGCAAATAGGTTAACCTACTGGCCCTAATAAGTTGGCCCTTAAAAATATTTTTCTTTTGTAGGTAAGGGTGTGCACTCTGAAAGTGTAAATAAGAATTTGAAAAAGTTTTTTACGAAACACCCTAGATTTAATACCACCCTGAATTTTGCAAATACTCACATCCAAAAAGTCTATTCCATCATGCTGTATATTGTGAGTAAATTTAAGAAAGGAGGTAGTATTATTGATATACCTATTAAAGTCCACCAACCTTTCTTCAGAGTCCTTCCAAAAGATGCAAATATCATCCAGGAACCTCTTATATTTGACCAGACAGTCATTATATTTGGAATTAAATAGTCTTTTCCCACCAGGCAAGTATTATATTTGCATACGTGGGGGCACAATTAGCCCCCATAGCTACCCCCTTCATCTGATGAAAAAATTCCCCACAAAAATAAATGAAATTGTTCCTTAGAATCAATTCCATAAGACCCATTATAATGTGAAGGTCATCACTAGGGATAGGTCCTTTGTCCACCAAGGCCTTGTCTAGCCAGTCTAGGCCTATATCATGGGGAATAACAGAGAACAAATCTTTTACATCAACTGTAACAAAGGTAATATTTTCTTATGATTGTTCCAGGTCAATATATATATATAAATAAATAATATATATATATATATATATATATAGATAATATATATATAATATATAATATATAATATATATATATATAATATATATATTATATATTATATATATATATAGAAAATATATTTTATATATATATATATATATATATATATATATATAAAGACAGAGACAGACCAATGTAAACCCAGTTTGACAAAAATATCATTTTCATATGTAAATTCTCAACATGGCTGTATGGGTTGGGTATATTGATGTCACACATCAGACGGTGTGGTTTCTAACCTGTGTACCAGAGCCCTCCAGTTATATTCCTCACTTTGTTTCTGGCACTTCTAAAGAGGGCAGCACCAAAGAAAGTGCAAGGTTGACCTCCAAGCTGTTCCAGATTATGGTCTACCTCTTGCAAGAATCATGCCTGCAGAAAATTGAAAATGCAGTGATTGGTACATAGTGGAAAACATTTTCACTTCTGGAAAGAGTTGGGTGACTACTTATTCTCCCTGATAGGGATCACCTGCTCTGGGCACCAGTGTTGTTGACACAGGTATGATGACCTTAAGAGGTGTAGGCCAGACCAGCTGGCTGAGTGGGTTTCCTAGGTTAGAGCTAGAAGGCCTGCTTTCTGCAGTAAGTATTTTAACATTTCACTTTTTCCTCTCACTTTCATAGGTATTAAGAAATAATGTATATTAATAGTCTAGAAATATATGTTACATAAATGCTATGCAGCTATGTCTAAAAATATATGTTACATAAATGCAGCTATGTGCAAGTAAAAATGTATGTGTGAATGCAAAGATTTCTGTACAGCTATGCAAAAAAGGTACAAATATACATAATCATATTTGTAAACATATTTTCATATGTTTACAAACATCTATGTGTATGTTCATAGGTTCATAGGAGATTACTAGGATAACAGAGTAAGGGTCCTTACAAGCCTAACCAATACAAACCAATTTTACCCAATATATGGGCCCTAGGGGCAAGAAGATGGCATGGATTTGTACCTATGCCTTGAATATCTTACGGATTACCCCCATCCATAAGGGACATAGGAACTCCCCCAGGTGTGAATTTGCAATTCCCTATGCATTGATTTAAACTGCATTTGAAGAGAGCCGGGGAATGGCTCTGCTTTATGCGAATATGAAGCCTGTTCCAAAGAAAGGGCAATCTCTGAGACACACATCTCTCTGTCAGGCATGTTTTGTTCGAGTTGCTAAGCTTAGATTCCTAGATAAGATGACCTACATGTTGTTTGACTTGCAGATGTGTAGCAGCTTCATGAGGGCTGGGTTTGTGAGTGCCTTGCAGGTCAGGCATAGGTCACCTCTTAATAGCTGTCAGCAGACAGAGTAAAGGGATAGGGCTTTTAGTCTATCTGCATAAAACATGCTGTTTACACCCTTTATTTTCTTTGTGAGTAAACACTGAGGTCAGTCCAGCTGCTGTAAGTGCCTAGCCAAGTACATGCCAAATGGCACATTGTACTTGATTATTGGTCTAATGAGGGCTAAGTACAATGGGACCATAATTTCCTTAGATCTGGTTACCATACCTTCACTTATAAGTTGTGCCACATTGAAGGACTGCCTCACCACTGTGGACATATGGCAATCAAAGTTGAGGCTACTATCTATCTGTGTATCTAGATTTCTCACCTCTGAGTCTACTCTTAGGGGGTGTGGCCTTGATATTTTAATTTGCAGGAGTGTTTGACTTCCCATATGGTATGATAATGCATTTTGTTTCATTTAGTTTCAAACCATGGTTCTTGCACCAGTCATTTGTCTGATCTAGACCATCCTGAAAGATATTACCATCACTGGGGGATTCAGTGACTGCTCTCAGTTTTAGTTGTTAGCAAACTTTGTCATCCAGAGGCCTTCCACATTAGCTTTGACTTCAGAGAAGTATATTCTGAACAGGAGTGGTCCCAGCACTCAGCCCTGTGGCACACCACTAGTAACTGGCCTCTTGCTGGATTCACCCACTTTAATCACATATGTCCTGTCCATTAGCTAATTGTCTATCCATGTAGTGATGTAAGGATTCATGCTCAGCTTTTGAGTTAATTTATAATACCCGAGTATGGAATTGTGTCATATGCCTTGGCCAGGTTGAGGTAGGTGATATGTAGAGAGAGCCAGGGATTGGCTCTGTTCCAAAAAAGGGGCAATCTCTGAGACACACATCTCTCTGTCAGGCATGTTTTGTTTGATTTGCTAAGTTTAGATCCCTAGATAAGATGACCTACATGTTTTAACCTCATCTATGGCCTTAGTGATTTTCTGAAAAAAATCCACCAGATTCAGTAGGCATGACTTGCACTTGACTAAGTTGAATTGGGTTGGGTCCAGTGTTTCAAGTTTTCCAATGCCATTATTTATCAGGTCCATGATTATTTTTTTCATGGCCTTACATATAAGACTAGTCAATGGGTCTGTAATTTCCCAGCTTAGTAGATGGTCCCTCTTTATGCAGAGGGATGACTGTTGCTGTCCTCCACTGTATCAGAGCAAAGCCATTCTAGAGGCTGTGGTTAAATAGAGCTCTTAATGGCCCTGATAAGTCCTGATTTGAGCTGTTTAGGAGGCAACCAGGTAAATCACCAGGCCCCAGAGAAGCCATGTTTTTAGCTTTACAGAGAGCAGTGGAAATCTGTTTTTTGGTGATAATTGGTGGTTGAGTGGTGGAGAGTATTTCTTAGGGGAGATCTGGGAGTTATTTTGAAAGAGAGACATTATTTCCTAAATATTTGCTGCACATACAAGATGGCTGATCAGAGTTAACTACCACCCCCTAGACAGAGTGAGGGATTGGGGTAAGGTAGCAACCGAATGACTAGCACAAAAGTTAGAGCACGCTGCAGAGATAAAGCTTTTGGATTCATAATTTAGAAAGTGTGTTTCTTAAGTGATTTTCAGGAACAAAAAAAAACAGGTAAGCAATTCAGTGCATATTGCAAAGCAGGCATTTACATTACAAATATTAAAATACTACTAAGTTTGAAAGATGTAATCATCACCAAAACAGACAAGCTGGAGCCAGAAAAACATGTAACAAAAAGGAGGAATTCTTGACATTCTTATGATTGTACTTGCAGTAAACAAAGTCAGGACTAAGATTTTTGATATTAATAGAAAACATCACAGAGTAAACAGGAATATTTCCTACTTCTGAGTAATATGCAGATAATCTCAAAAGGAAAACCATGCTTATTTATGCAATTAAGCATATTACAGTAGTAAGCAAGCACATACATGATAGGCAAGCAAAAATTGTACACCTTTTGTTCTTTTCTCTGTAGTTAATGAGGAAATTCATTGTAATAGTCATCAAGATCTGAGAAGATTGGAGAGGCTAACCGAGGTTGCTCATGAGTATGCAAATATTACCTGTGCTTTTAAAGTAAATAGGTGTGATTAAGCTAAGCTGCTTTTTAGTTAGCGTTCAGAAATAAGTACTAATGAACTATCATTGCACAATGTGTTACCATTAATCAGTTTAAACACAATCCATTTCTGCAGCTTATTGCAGAACTTTTTTAATGTGTTACCATCTGTTATCTGAAACATGTTTAGCTGACGCTTACCAGTAAGACAATTCAGAAAATATTGTCACTGTAAAAGGCACTAGTATTTCATACAAGAAACCTACTTAAAATATATCTTACACCTGCATATTACATGCTAAGTAAGTACAGACAATAAAGCATATAATGAACTACCAACAAATTATAAGTGAATTTACTGTCTCCATTTTGTGTATGTCTCTCTCTACCCTCCCTCTTTCTGTTTTTCTTATTTTCATTATCCATTACATTGCATTTCTTTTTTGTTACCCTTTTCTCCCATTTATGTTCATTTCTCCACAGGCCCGTAGTTCCCATGAGTTGCTTGACCACATAATTCACAGGTCAGAAAACACTGACCCCCTTCATGCCCAGGGACAGTCTCACAGGATCAGGGTGGTAGCTCTGGTCCTGTATGCACCCTAATGTTGAGCAGCCTGGTAAGCCATGAAAATCATGGGCTTTGGGACTTGGTAGAGGATGTGGTGGAGTGGGCAGTGGAGAGGCAACTTCAGCCCTTATAAGATCTTCTTCACTAAATGCAAGGCTCACTGCCCTGGTCAGATCCAACCACTAAGCTACTGCAAGCTTCCACCTCCTCAACATCAGGATCTTTCACCACACAATCATCAACAAGAGGAAACATTTGAGGTCCTGAGAACCGGGATGTGTCTGGCAACAACTCTTCATCACTTGCCTCCTTCCCTAATCCTCTCTTCTACACCATCTAACCCACTTATTTCCCAATCTACCATCTTATATTAAAACTACAACTTAAAGTACATTGGTTATGCCCATGTACTAACCCAGATTAACACTAACCATCTAGTATGCTTCCTTTTCTCCCTCTATTACCCACTAGAGTACAAATACACCCTCTTCTTAGCCAATATTGTAGTTTCTTATTTCCTTCTTACTTCATGAAACTTATTCGGCATTTTTCTAAAACCTCTCACCTGCTCCTGATATTTTCATTGTCAGTGTTAGTATTAATGACACCTATGACGTATCACATAAAGCTCTTCAAGCATAATAACTAGATAGAATCCTTCATCCCTTCCTCACTATTTTGTCTAACTATTGTCAAGCTCTATACCTCATGTATATGCTACTCATGTTACTGCTTGACCAACATCCCCACTTATGCTTCTCTGTTGTTGTTTGTTCCTTCTATGCAACCTAAAACTACTTTGAATTTAATTATTTTTAGCATTTTGAATCTTTGCTCCTTGAAGCTATTTTTGACTAAATTAGACTATCCCCAAGATTCACGAATCCTCCGTGTAAGACTAAAGCAGTTTTACATGGAAGAGCCAGTCTAAGAGTAAGACGGCAGCGCGCCATGCATATTAATGAGGGTGTGCTGCCTCAACTCAAAGGCTAATACGGAGCATGCACGAGTGCAGGGGGCATGTCAGACTGCCGAGCACTCCAAAAATCCACTCCCCTGCAAGTCTCTCAATTGGAAAATGTCAACTGACAAGAGTGAGTCCGCTAAAATGTGTACAACACCAACACTACACTCCCCCACATTCTAAACCCCAGTATAATTATAAAATGTAAAACTTTTACTTTTTTTTATTATTCCCGATATAGCTGTCCATATTTGCGCATGTTTGCATGGGTTTGCCCATTGTTTAGCTACAGTTAGCAGTCAAGACATCGAAGGGCATAATAAGAAACTTATATGCAAATTAAGCAAAATAGCAATAGCCTAGTGGTAGAACCGTCGCACAAAGAGGAGGCATTCCCGGTTCGAGTCTTACCACTCCCCTTTTCATTTTCTGTTGGAAATCTGTATATGAAAAGAATTCCTGACATTTATCAATGAAATTTTAGTAAAAAGCATTGAAATGGCCTATGTAGTAGTGAACGAATTTTATATATATATATATATATATATATATATATATATATATATATATATAAGAAAGTGAAATGGTTATGCATATTGATGAATGCATAAGTAACGTATCTTAAGCAATGTAAAGCACTGCTAAGCAAAGTTTACCAGTATTAAGCACAATTCAGTATAATTGCTCATAGCTTAGCACTACTCAAACTAGCACAATAGCTTTGCATGGAGCTGAGCATCGCACCAACTAGTGCAAACAGAACATGTTTGCGCGTAGCTGCACACCGCACTAACTAGCGCAATGCCGGGCAACGTATAGCAACGTTGGGCAAAGTTGAGCAAAATCGGCTAAACACAGCCACACCTCCTAGTCAGTCTGGCCAGTAGTAAAATAAAAGGCAATGACAGGCCTCAAACCCGGGATACTGTGCACCATAATCACAGTACTGAACCACTAAGCCATGATAGCTTTTCATATGCATGCACTTTCAACACACACATACATATCAATAGAAGTTTACCCATTGCTAAGCAGGTGTGCTTTCAGCTGAGTTTCTTCAAATCCAGCCAATCACAGATAAGTGTGGGAAATGAGGCATATTTAAGCTCCATAGGTGGGAATACTTGCCATAACTGGTTGTAGCTCCCATCTGCAGTAAGCATGGCTGGTGTTGGAGAGGGCTCTCGATTTCGAGCGCAACGTTGGGGCATTGAGGAGTCAAAAGTAATGGTTTGGCTCCTCATCCATAATCATAAGGAGAGACTCCTACAGGGCCAGTTCCAAGGCACCCAATACAAAGCAGAAGCCTGGAACCATCTAGCTCATGATCTCACCAGTGCCACAGGTGTCCCTCGCACGGGTGAGCAGGTCAGACACCACTACTCACACCTGAAGAGACGCAAGTAGGACCGACTGAACCAGTGGATACAGGAGGCCCATGGGATGGAAAATGCCCCACTACTGAGTAGGTAGCCATGGAATGAAGTATGTAAGAATTGCTATGGTAGTCTATATTATGGATAGGTATGTCTCAATATCACTTCATTTACTTCACAGCTGCAGGTGTCCGTGCTGCAAATCAGCAAGCCTATGCAGATAGGCTGCTAAGGCTGCACCACCAGGCAGGTTAGTAATTATTCTGCATGTATTGTTATATAAAATAAGTGAGAGAGCCTGAGAAAAAGTGTCGTAGCCCAATAATAAAGGTATAATAAGTCTTGAATAACTTCCCTGCATGTACTGTTATATAAAATAAGTGAGAGAGCCTGAAAAAGAGTGTTGTAACCCATTAATAAAGGTATAATAAGTCCTGAATAATTTCACTGCATGTACTGTTCTATAAAATAAGGGAGAGAGCCTGAAAAAGAGTGTTGTAACCCATTAATAAAGGTATAATACTTCTTGAATAAATCTTCTGCATGCACTGTTATATCAAATAAATGAGAGAGCCTCTAGAAAAGTGTGTTATGTAATTAATAAAGGTATAATACCTGGAGTGTGTCCGTGTCACTTTCTTTGATATGTTCATTACAGAAATACTACTGTTGCATTAAGCGCTGTCAACCCACACTTGGTTAGGCCCATATAAAGTGGATGAAGGGAGTGCCAGTAGCAGTTAAGCATATATACAGTCCTCAACTGTTGGTTCATGGCCGGCATGTACAGGTTAATCTGGCACATAAGTAGCTTGTTATTGTGTTCCCCAGAAATGTCAATGTGCTGCTAGACATGTAGGGGGCTGTTAAAATATAACTGATAATGTCACCTGAACACATCTAGATATGTAGATATATAAATATAAATGTAATATATAAATACGTAGCAGTAACATCTGCATCCTGGACAGTGTGTATGTCAGATACAGGTCAGGTATATAAAGAACTAGCAAAACCCATTTCACAATTTAACGGACATTGCCTAGTGTAATAATGCATGTAGGGGATATATACCTGCAGGCAATAGGAATGTAGTGTAAGCTATAAGTATATATAACTTGTTAATGGAGGTATCTTTTTACACCCTACTGTATGTGCATAAACAATGCTATTCCACACCTCAATGGGTATGTCTAATCTCAAAACATTTGTTGGGACATATGTCCTATTGGTTTATAAATATCTGCATTTACTTTGATGCATGTGCCCTGTTCAGATACCACAATCTTGGTGGCCTCTTGCCACCAATTAATCCTGCATGCTGTTGGAATGTCCACTGTTGTTCTATATATGCATGTGTTATGCTTGCTGTTCTACTGTTGGAACTCTGGTGTGTTGGGTTAATGGGAATACTACTGCATGCTGTTAAAACTAATTTGGAATGCTGTTGGCTGTTACCAACCCATATTGTCATTAAATCCCCCTAAACATAGAATGTATGGGAAGGCTGGTCCCAGCGGACCCACCTTGTCCCACCTCAGCTGGCGATGGCACCTGGCAGCAGCAGGTCTGGTGCCCAGCCCGGGACCTCCTCCTCTGTCGGGCCTGTGCCACCTTCAGGTGGAAGCACTGCAGGGGATGGGGCTCATCCCCCTGTGCAAGTGTAGGCGGAGGAGGGCCTCCTCTCACTCTCCGAATGGTCTGAGCTGTGGTGCATAGGGAGATCCAGCATTCTGTCACTGATCCTCTTCGCCAGCCTGAGGCACAAGTGGTGCAACTCATGGGTGAGCCTGCCCCTCCTACACAGCCCCCAGCACATCCACCCTCTGGTCTGTGATGGTGCAGTGGTGACTGCCCATAAGTGGGGATCTCAGTTCCACTGTCGCCATCTGTGGGCTCATGGGCTTGCAGTTTCCAAACATCCTTCCCCGTCAATGTTGTTCACCCCCCACATGTGTCATATTCCACCCCTGTATGCGTCTTGCTTGTCCTGTCTGTTTACCTCCCCAACCTACCTCCCCAAATATACCTACATCCCCTACCCCACATTCCACTCTCACCTGGAAAAAGAAAAAAAAGGGCAATCTGCTCCAAAAAAAAATTACGCCCCATACATAGCTGCCCATTTTGCACACATGTCTGCTGGACATATAAAATGTAATTTAATTGGCAGTACAACATTCTTTGTTGTCCTCACCCCTCTCTCAGGGGTGGAAGGTTTCTTATTTCCCTCCAAAATTATTGCATATGCACAGCTGTTGCTGTAAAAGAAATGGGCAGCTATGGTCCTTCCCTACACCCGTCCTGCACATCCCGAGCTGTTTTCCCTACTGTCTTTCCGTCTTTGTGCCCCATTTTCACCACTGTCCTATTTCCCCATTTTCTTTTCTTTCAAAGAAATGAGCGTGAGGGTTAGCGGGAGTAAGCACTTATAAGCAGTAGTTAGCGGGTTTGCGCGGGTATGCGCTTGTGTGCAGTTAGCTAAGCATTGCTAAGCTCAGTGCAAACCCGCTTATAACTGCTTAAAAGTGCCTTAGTCACCCTGCATGTGAGGGCTCTTGTTCTGCTCAGCAGCAAAATAAAACTCCACTGTCAGTCTCGAACCCTGGACCTTGGACACACTAGACTGCATGAAGTACCACTAAGCCACAGTAGATATACAGCAGGTTGTTGCTGAAATAGATATATCATGCATCAGAATGAGTGAATGTAAAGGAAAAATAGGAATGCCATAACACAAAACCTGTTCTGTGGAACTTTACCAGCAGTTGTTGTGGAATTGCTTTACATGACTGTGATAAGAGAACCAGCCATTCTAACAGTAAATGATGTTACAGCACTACTTTACAACCCCCACACAGTATCATAGCAGGACAAACACTGGCATATCTGACTAGGGCAGAGGACATACATCCCAACTGTGACTACATATCAGGGATGTCCCTGCTTTTGAAACATATGTTAGCTGTGTCCCTCTGAATCCCCTGAAAAGTACTGACATTAGGCAGAAAGGTGGGGTATTACACCTAATGAATAATGACAATATGTAGGAGTTAGACACTGCTTGTACTTCAGAAAAGGTGTAGTAATCCATATGCACTGGTTCTCCCAAAGTCTCCACTTACTGTCTGTGTACCTCACATTTACCTACCTTTACCTCACTCTGTTCAAATGTCTACCTGAGTGTTTCAGAGGCCTGGCTGAGGCAGAAACACGCAGGCATATCAGCTTTTCTGCAGTTACACACTGTGCAAATATCTTTGGAAGGAGTTCCACAAGCATACCCCTTATGTAGGAGTACAACAGTGAAATACCAAAGGATGTAGCCATGTACTGGTAGTAAACGACTATAACAATGCCATTGTACCAGTGCTGAAAAGACCTGTGCGTTGCAAAGACAGAGAATAACAGCCTAACGTCTGGCTACCATCTGGATAGGTCCACAGTTGGGAGTTATGCAGACAGACTACTTGCCTTGCTAAACTAACAGGTACACAGCAACCATTTAAGTCCAGCAAGATAACATTCACACAATAATACATAATGCTCTCTGTATGTCTGCATCCCCACCCAAATGTACAATATACTTCTGTGTTCCGGGTCTACCAAGGATGCAGGTAGGCATACCCAATACTGGAATTGTCCAGTTTTCTTGAGCATCCTGTGCTAATGTCAACAATAAAAAAGCACAAACTGTGCAGAAGTAAGTACATTAATATTCACACTATAGCAGTTCACAAACAGTTCATGTGCCAAATGAATACATCTCAATAACTACTTTTGTATGGCAGTTAATTGTATAAGTAGGAAAGAAAATACATACTCCCGTGTATCTTGTGTTAGCATTTGTAGGGGTGAGTACAATTCTACACTGACAACTGTGTGCTGGAAGTGGCAACATTCAGGTCTGAGTACAACATTTAAATCACTGGCTACACCCATAGCTTCAGATATAAGAACTATACCAACCTTCTGACTTATACAACGGTGTCCACAGCAAACAAGCATGGGCCCCACTTTGGAAATCTGAAAGGGCTACGCCTACCTGACATAGCAATTTATACCATTGGGTTGCTATGACAGTGAGTACTGCAATTACCAAATGGTGGCTACCAATTGGTGCAGAGGTCATCACATGCACATGTGCAGATACCTATAAAAGCAGGCTGTACTTGCTGGTCACACTTGCAATCATTCCACTGCAGAGAGTGAGAGAGAGAGAGAGAGAGAGACAGAGACAGAGACAGAGACAAAGGGAGACACACACCAACCCACATCAACCGAAAAAAAAAAAACACACGAAACGTAATACTACCAACACATACAAAGGAAAGGTATGTAACAGATATGTATTTACTGGCATGTAGTAGATATATTTGAAGAGTACTCTACATACTCTACATACTTTGAAACATCCATATGTGGCAGCAGTACATATCTATGCACAGATGCCCTGCATAACTACTGCCATGGACAAATCAGTGTGTAGCTGTGTGCAGTGGGACATAACTGTGACATATGTAGCGCAGCATTAAATGTCAAACATCTGATCCACGTTACCTGTGTTCTGTACAGTAGTGTAGACAATGGCTGTTTGGGGGAGTAGTGCATACAGCTATATAAACATGGATGTGACAGAGTAACATATGCATGATAGTCATATTAACGTGTAGCTTAGCACTGGCAACTGCTGTACCAGACTAGTATGCTAATCTAGCATTTGCAGCTATATATACACCCTCTAATATCACTGTGTGCTCACATGTGACACCTGTTCATGTTGCAGCAAGGCCCAGCAGGTCAGCCGTGAAGTCCAGGGACTTACAACAGTGTGGACCTTGTGTGTGTATGGCACACACATATGGAGAGATATATCTGTGTCAGATATATTAGCATCTGTACATGTGCATAGAGCAAGGGACATACTGCAACTGTTTGTGAAGGGAGGTCATATATATGTTGGTGAAGGTTATGTGCATATTTGTATGTAGGTAGTAGTGTGTGGCAAACACGACAGCATACAGTGCTGGTATATGACATGTGGTGTGTAAACGCTGTGGGTGTGATTTGTTAGCTTTGCAGTGTTGCAGCCATTGAGGCTTGCTAAAGCCACATGGGCTGAGAACACCTTCAATGCATTTTGCACAAGACTGTGCAATATGATTAGATAACTGTATACCTCACATCCTTCGCATAATTTATATTCCCACCATGAAAGGTGGACTGTATATAAGAGAGAGCGAGAGAGTCAAATTTACTGCGACAGATCCCCGGTGACAAAGACATGGCCTCAAACTCAATGTAGAAAATGCATTGGCATCCCTTTTGCTAAAAACTCTGTACCCATTAACTACCACATAGGTGGTAGTTGACTTAACATCGAAAGTGTGATAAGAGACCATGGGACACAGGTGGACAGTAGTCTCCCCTTCGATAATCACAGTGCCACACTAGTCATGTAATCTGTCTGCGTGGCACACCTCATCACAAAAGGTGTGTCATCCAGGGAAAAAGAGGTCAGTGTTCCCCTCTACTCATCACTCACAAAACCCATTATAGAGTACAATGCCCCTTCTAGTATGAACCTCACAAGGCATCTACAGCAACTGGAAAGGCCACAGACATACCTCACAAAGAGTATTACTGGCCTCAAACAGATACCCTATGCAGACGATCTCACAAAACCACAGCTAGACTGTGTCGCAAACCGCCAACCCAGAGGTGACCTCTGCCTAACATAAAAAGCTATGTCAAACCCAGAGCTGTTGGACATCCTCCACGTACACAGATCACAATCCCTATGAGCTACATGCTCTAGGGACCTAAACCTTGTCACCTCAATAAGCAGAACATGCTGGAGGGATAGATTCCTATCTCAGAGACATCCCATACTCTGGAACAAACTACCTATCAATAGCAAACAAAGCTCCTCAGTAGCACTCATCATGAATAGTCTTGATGATTAGGAGGGAGATAGGAAATACACCCCGGGAATCACCTCTGTGGCTCTGCTTGACAGGGGCACATGAAATTAAATTACTTGGGTGTCAAAGTCCAGGGTACCATCTGGCTAGGCTCCTATAGGCCCTAGGGCCAATAGCCTATTACCTACCTATGAGCCAATACACACCCACATTTACTTGTTGCAATAATTGCTATGTGAGGTTGACTGAGTGTGATGGTGAATGTGTTGGTGAATGTGCCACAGTTGTGTATATGTGGGATAGCTTAGTGGGAAACTGTTTCTGTCATGGTATTGTGTGTCCCAGCTCTGATCCCAGCTATTGCTAGCTAGAAAAAGCAGTATGGCATATGGTCTGACGTAGTCCCTTGGTGTTAACTAGGGTGTGCCATTGGAGGCTAAAGCAGTACATGAATGCTCATTGGTTGGTACTGCTGGTGAATACAAATCCTGTATGAACTGTAGTACTACCTGAAGCTGTAGGCCTAAACAGCACAGTATGGTGTATGTCTACATTGCTTGGAAACATTGTTTTGTGTGTTCCCTGTAGTCCTCACAGATTACATACTTCAGGCATAAGGGTTTGTAAGTACTGACACACAGTACTGTATGGTACACATGTAAAGCTCATCTGGGTTGCCATACCTCTGTGTCCCGTATGTATGTCTTATGTGTGTGTGAGTATGCCTGTAACATGCCCTTGGTCATATGTGTGTTACAGGATATAAGTGCGTAACTAGCAACATGTATAGTCTAGTATAGCAGTATGCCACCTATATTCATGAATGTGCACATATATTAGGCAGGGGTTTGCCATCAACAACTAGTGTGGTATACTGGTAATACTGTAACTGGACCTTACAATCATTGCAATAGATGACATATTTCTTTATTCATTAGCTTGATATATACCTCCTGTGGCTAGGTGGTGCATTGTCTCGCATACAGTGTGCCATGTACTGTTGTATAGTCTTACATAGCGGTTTCTCTTTGTTGCTGTGCAGAAAATGGTTTAATATATAGAGCATGCCAGGCACTGTCAGGCAGTTGTGGGTTGAGCACTGATATGTGGTATTGAAAGTGTGTATCCTCTGACAGACAATAGGTTGCTATTTATGGCAGTTCAGTGATATCTGTACTGTAGAATGTTAAGTGTGCCATATGACTTGCTCACACATATAGTTTCATTGTCTTCCAGGGTCATGGCTCACCATCGCAACCCATCCTATAGTCCAGCAGAGGATGAAATCCTAACGTACAGTCTGGTGCAAAACTACACCCTGCTATTCTCAAGAACCAGCCAGGACCAGCATGAGCGGACTGCACTGTGGCAAGATGTTGTCCGTAGGGTAAACGACATAGGCATGCATAACCGGACATATGAGCAGGTATGCCATCACTGCAGTGATTTACTTAGACATGTCCGGCAGCATGCGTCTCATGTCCGTAGGCAACAACTTGCCACAGGTGGTGGGGTTACCACCCATCCCCCCCTCACCAGAGTGGAGGAGCTGCTCCTAAGCCTGGTGGCTCCCAGCCAACAACAACAGCAGACATGTATCATCATGGAGGCCGGAGCCCCCCAGCAAGTTCACATGGAGCGTGCAGGTAACATGCCATATCTGTAGACTACTGTTATCTCTATTGGTAGATCATGCATATGTGAAATGTGTACTGTGTAGTTAGAAGATGTGGAGCCTGGTGTTGTGCAATACTGATAATTTGGAACATGGTCTGTAGGCCTGTGACTGTCAATCGTTGTACTACTGTAAGATTGCAAACCCACAGTAGCAATGCCACAGTTGTTGCCACTGACAAACTGTCTCATATCCTTGTAGGTCCCTCTGGTGTGACAGCAAGGCAGCAGACCCATGCTGGTGAGTGTGTTCTACATTTAATATTGCAAATGATATGTGCATGTCATAGGTGAGGTGTAGGCCATGTACACATGTAACACACCTACGCATAATGCATGCTGTGCCTGTTTGCTGTGAGACTATGCACATCTCAGTAACGTGAGTAGCTGCCTCAAACAAATGTAATACACAGAGCATCCCAAACAATTGTGGCTACACTGTAGTGGACATTGGATAGGCAGAGGCGATACACATGCACACAACATACACAACTTCGTCATATGCAGTACATGTTAATATGCTACACATGGTGTATTCAGACACCCACTGCAAGGTCACACTCCAGTATCCCAAATGTCATCCACACAGCACACATAATATACCTGAGGGGTAGAGGCCTATCATGGGGTGGTGTGACACTCTTCAAAACACAACACATTCATGTTAGGCAACGCTCCCTATTGGGCACCTTACAAACCCATGTAACAACTGGCTGTGAAATGGTGAATGTAGCCATGGTACTGCAGTTCAGGTACAGCATGATAGGTGCCTGTCTGGCGCACATTAGTAGCCTTGAGTGACCACATGCTGCTGCATGATGATGGCTCATGGTACTACACCCCATCCAGTTACAGTAACCACAGTACTACACATAGCATTCATTGCTATACACCTCAATGTTGTGTGTGTGCAAACATATGCACCTATACACAATATGCATAGCAATCACCATTTGCACAAAGTGACACATATATGTCTTGTAATGCTATTGAGTGTATAGGTCACATGACACACATTGGGTATGTGTGATGTTTAATGTTGCAGTTGTGTTGTAGCATGCCATGTCATGGCTGGCACTGGCATGTCCACAATATGTTCTGCAATCACCATAACTACTGTACAATGGCTATGTTGAGCAATGGTATTCCATCAGGTATACATGCACCACTCATCCTGCGTGTATACATAGCATGCATGAGCTAAACCTGGGTCCACAATTAACTGCTAAAGACACAGACACTCTAATCAGTACTGGATATCTATGTGACATACAGATAAACATCCAGCCATGGTATGTATACCTGTGAGTGATGGTGCACAGCACATTGAAGAGCTTGTAATACTTGCACAGCAATGTTTTGTCCATGTACTCATTGCGTTCCAGGGTGAGGCCAATCACTGAACAACAACACACATGCATCAAAGCCATGTATACTGTTATTAACAATGACTGTCTACACTTGCACTGCATGCTGTTGAGCAACACACGTCCTGCATGCTGACATGTGTGATATGACTGTTTGGCTTGTGATACTGTACCCCACCATCAACCACTATTGAGTATGTTCTGGATTGCTGGTGGCGTGTGTGTGTGTGTGTGTGTGTGTGTGTGTGTGTGTGTGTGTGTGTGTCTGCTTTAGTGAGAAGTGTATATGTGTGCAATTGTGCATGTGTTCATGTGTGCATTTGTTCATGTGTGCATGTGTGCATTTGTTCATGTGTGCATGTGTTCATGTGTGCATTTGTGGATTTGTGCATTTGTTCATGTGTACATGTGGGCATGTGTGCATGTGTGCATCCGTGCATTTGTTCATGTGTGCATGTGTTCATGTGTGCATTTGTTCATGTGTGCATGTGTGCATGTGTTCCGACATCGTGTACAGGTCGTAAAGTGTGTTTCCTGTCTTCCTCTCACAGGTGCTGAGGTTAGGCTTGTTCACTGCAGCAGGGAACCTGATATCACTGACACAAATAGTGATAATGAGGATAGGTGTGTTGAGGCACAGGCATGTTTGCCAGGGTCTGTCATTGGGCCACCAATCAACAGTACACAGGTGTCCACCCCATCCATGCATACAGTCATACTGCCAATACATCCATCATCACCAATGCCCTTAGCTGAGGGACAGTGTATAGTCGGCAATGGCCAGGACAGTGTGGTATCTATGGCACATGCATCCAGACACAGCAGCCACACCCAGAGGTCTGGAACAGTACCACATAGGCAGATGTCCAAGGGTTCTCGTCGGAGCACTGCTAGTCATTATGCTCCTGGCAGACGTGCCACAGGTCTTACAACTGCATGCATGTTCCAGGCTGTCATGGAAGCACAGGCACGTATGGAACGGTACACCTGACAGGGACTAAGGGCACAGAGGGCACATAACACCGCTTTAAATGATAGTATCCGTGACCTAGCAGGTGCCATCCATAATTACACTAAGGTCACTGACAGACGTTGGGGTGAGACATTAGATGTCCTCCACAATGTCATGTCCAAGTGTCAGGACAGTGCGGGATGGTTAAGATGTCGACGTGGATGTATGCCAGCAACATCAGCAGCTGGCAGTCACCACGGATGTCCCTTAAGTCACAGCTGCTCCCGTAGTGCCAGTACCAGCCCCAGTAATGTTGGGGGTGGGCTGTCCATAGACCGTCCTAGAAGACCACATGCACATGGCTCTGGCCAGTCCCAGCAGGGACCTGGGTCCAGTGTACATATGTCTACCTCTGAGGATAGTACCCAGTCTGGCTTAGTACCTGATACTGTCAGTAGCACCCCTGCCAGGGACAGGTACCGTATCCGTGGCCAGAGACGGTGATCTGTAAAGCCTGGCAGGTACAGTCTGTGACTGTCCCACACATCCCCGTATATGGCAACCACATGGTGGAACTGTGTGCATGCAGACACACACACACACACACACACATAGACCAGATACCTAGGGCTAACACATACCTGCACACATTACATCAACATTGGCCCATACCAGTACTCTTGGCCCTCTCACACACACACACACACACACACACACACACACACACACACACACACACACACACACACACACACATGTCGATTGTATGGCTCAATGTAGGTCTCTGGCAAACCAACAACACACTCTGTGCATATGATGAAACCTGTGCCACCTCCTGTCATCTGTAACATTGATGCAGGAACAGGCTAACATGGTGCTGATGCACAGGGTGACTTTATAGCAGAATAGCAATGTTAGCATGTTGTCAGCAGTAAAGTGTAATGATATCCTTGAAGGTGTAGCTGAGCAGGCATGATGCATTAAAGCTATGATTGTCAATGTAGTACTGTTTACACCAGTGTTAATTCCAATAGTGTATTGTCTGCCCACGTGCCACTTGGCTGATGTGTGTAGTATTGGCAGCATGTGTTAGAGAGTGGACAGTACATGTGGGATGTGTGCAGCACAGGTTTGTAGGTGTACATTTGTGAACATGGTGGAGGTGCACTGTCTGCATGTAAGTGCGTAGTGGACACATGGGCAGGGTGACATGCCCTGTATTACACAGTGTTAACACTCCATAGGTTCTATTTGTGGCCAGTATGCATAGTACTACACACATTTTGGAACTTGGGTATACATGTGTGTATGACACGGTTTGGCACTGTGCTGTGGGTGATACTGTTACTATCTGTCATTGGTTTGCATTCTGGTAGTATACATAACCTCAACAGCCTGACCATAAACAATCGTTAGATGATGTCTTGACAACTGACACACAGATGTAGGACACACAGTAACATTTGTATCCTTCAGGAACTATACTATGCCAGTAACCAGTGGTGTTCACCTGCACCCATTCCTGGGACCACTCCTGTTTGGCATATAGCTCTCTTAGGTACAAGCAAACACAGTAGGGATATGTCCGTCCATGTCTAGAAATGCATACTGTGCCCTGTAATGCATTCTCCAGATGACACACACATCCTCCGCAAGGGTATCATACAGACAGATACCTGCTGTCAAACACATGCTGTAATGCTATAAGCCAACTAAAGCATAGTCATTCACCTTTACAAAACATAGTATCCCCACAGTACCACATAGGTAGTAGCCCCCAACATGTTGAACAGGTACTGATGTGTACATACAGCCAAGTGTTACATCATCTCTCCTTTGGTAATCACGTTTCCAAAGGTATTTTGAAATCCCTCGGTGAATCACATAAGTAATAAGGGGTCTGCATGCATATCCACAAAGGTTGTTGTATACCTATAATGAATAGCTATCATTGACAGACTTTGCTGCATTTAAACAGGTCTGAAATATACCTCAGGCATAAAACCTCACTCACACTATTCAATAGAAACCATAATGAGTGTGTGTGACACAGATGACCTAGGCCAGGGATCACTGCAGTGGCTGGGCTTGTCACAAGCATACAGATGTGACCTAAGGTCTGGAAAGTGGCAGCACACTCTGGCAAAGATAACAGATGTGTTCATGGAGAAAGCAGGTTCCCACCTATGAAATAATTGAGGTCACATGTACGTATATGTATTTGCCACACAGCTACCTGACATGCAATGCACATACTGTTGTCATTGTGACATGTCATACAGTAGTAAAAGCAAAACCCACAACACAGTGACCAACTGTGTCACACACACAGAGCACACACACACTCACCAAGTGCAGGATTCAAACCCCTACCTAACTACTTTATGATACTAGAGCAGTACCCTTTACACAACGTGCTATATACATTACTGGGAGTTCTCCTTTCCACATGTATATTTGTAGGATGGTGACATCATCAGACTTGACAAAGATAAGTATACCACTTTTAAGGTGTTGTAGTTGTCTCCAAAAAGGTTGCTCCTCTACAAAGAGATACATACACACTCACTCTCATACAGTTGTCAAGTGCAGGATTCAAACCCCTACCTAACTACTTTATGATACTATAGCAGAACACATTTACACAATGCACTATACACATTACTGGGAGTTCTCCTTTCACAGATATATTTGTAGGATGGTGACATCATCAGACTAGAAAAAGTGGGTTCCATTAGGTGGGCTACATAGAAGGAATTTCTAAACACTTTGG
Source organism: Protopterus annectens (assembly GCF_019279795.1). Classification (NCBI taxonomy): domain Eukaryota; kingdom Metazoa; phylum Chordata; order Ceratodontiformes; family Protopteridae; genus Protopterus; species Protopterus annectens. The sequence continues at coordinate 1,256,936,449 of NC_056745.1, forward strand.
CAATGTGATCATCAAAGGAGAGTTTACTATCTACCTGGGTCCCCAGGGCCATAATTACATTCTCCTTACATATTGGATTTGGATTGTGTTTTATCCAAAGGGGATGACTATGCATTCTTTGGCATTCTGCTTGAGGGCATTGTTTTGACACCAGGTATCTGTCTCTGTAAGACCCTTCTGGAGGATGTCTGTGTCAGCTGTAGAGTCGATTATGGACCACAGTTAGCAGTCATCTGCAAACTTGTTCAGCCATACTCCTCCCATGCTTGCCTGTACCTCTGAACAGTATCTACTGAACAGGTGGGGTCCCAGGACCAATACCTGTGGGATGCCAGTTGTGACTGGTTTAGAGTCGAATATGGCACCCGCAACTCTGAACATGTGTGTTTGATCTGTGAGCCAGTTGGCCACCCATCCTGTGACATAGCTGTTAATGTTCAAGCTGGTAAGCTTGTCCATGATGCCAGAGTGAGGAATGGTGTCGAAAGGCCTTAGTGAGGTCCGGGTGGGCTGTGTGGACTACTTTCACCTCCATCTATGTCCTTGGTAACTGTTTCAAATAAGTCAACTAGGTTTAGGAGGCAGAATCTACCTTTAACAAAGTCAAGCTGGGTAGAGTCCAGTGTCTGGAGGTCCCCAATGTCTCTGTTTATGGGTTCCATGATAATTTGCTCCATAGCTTTGCAGACCAGGCTGAGTAGGCCTATAGGGCAATGGTTTCCTGGTTCTGTTGTGGCACCCCCTTTGTGGAGCTGGATGACTGTTGCTGTATGCCATTCTTTGGGTACATAGCCTGTGGTAAGGTTGAGTCTGGACAATGAATGTAGGTAAGGGTGTAGTTTCTTTTGGGGCTGGAGAAAGTCGCAGCCTGGGACACCATCCAGTCCCATTGATGCTGTGTTCTTAGCTTTGGAGAGGGCTGTTTTTACCTGCATGTCCATGAAGTCTGGTGCTCTGCATTCTTCTGGGATGGACACAGACCCTTTTGGGGGTGATGGGGGGTATTTTCACTGAACTTGTCCCCCAGGATGTGGGCAATGTAAGTTGGTTCAGTGTATCTTTTTGCCATTTTGCAGTAGCTGACAGCATATTTGAGAGTTGCCACCTAAATGTTTGGTATAGCTAACAAAGGCTTTGTGGTTGTTATTCTTACATTCCTTGGCAATTTGTCTTTAGAAACTGGCCTTGGATTATTTTATGAGAGATCATTGTTTCTTCCTAATAATGATCAGTGATGCCTTTCCTTTTGTGAAGTTTGCTCTATCATGTGTTCGTTTCCTCCTTCTGTTGTATAGCTTATTTATGTGTGATGACCACCAGATTGGTTTCCTATTTTTGGAGGAGTGCATCTTGGTTTTATTTGGGATGTCTCAATCCATGCATCCCTGTAGATGCTCATAGAATGCACTTGTAAATAATTTGGCAGATTGTATAGCATTATCCTATAGCAAGGGGGATTTGGAACTTTCCACTTTGGTCTTGGGAAGTGTGCAGTTTGCTTTTGAAGATGTCTTCACAGTGGTTTCCTTGACTGGGGGGGGATGTGGATGTCCAGTGTGATTACTTTATGATCTGATATTACCAGCGAGGGGTTTATCTCTGTTGTGGAACACTGGTACCCCATGTTGGTGATGATCAGGTACAGTATGTTGTCACCTCTAGTGGGCATGGTGACCAGCTGTTCCAGGGCATTTCAGTTTTTAAACTCTAGGCAGCATTGGGCAAAGGACGTTGTACATGAGTAATTTTCCCACTCAATGTTTGGGTAGTTGTAATCTCCTCATATAATGGTGTTTGATAGGACCTTTATATTTTCCACTGTTCTCAGGAATACTGAGTGAGGTTCCTGAAACAAGGTAGGTGATCTGTAGCAGGCTACAATCTGATAAGCAGCTTTGCCCAACGTTGGTTGCACTTGCATGGTCTACAAGGCCTCATGCTGTGCCACTAACCTGAAGGTGTGAGTATCCATAAGGTAAATGGATACACCCTTTCTTTTGTATTTCACTCTGGGTTTGGGGGCCAAAGATCAGAGGGATTGTGAGTGTTTTACATGGAGCATGTCCAACAGCTCTGTGTTTGACATAGCTTTGTATGTTAGGCAGAGATCACCTCTGAGTAGGCGATATGTGAGAGAGTACAGCTGGAGCATTTTGAGACGGTCTGTGTATGGCACGTATTTCACGCTGCTAATGCTCTTTGTGAGGTATTTCTGCAGGCTTTCCAGTTGTTGTAGATGTCTTGTGAGGTACATAGCAAAATGGGCATTGTACTCTATTATGGATCTAGTGAGTGATGAGTAGAGGGGAACAATGTCCTCTTCTATTCTGCATGAGACACCTTTTGTGATGAGGTGTGCCACATAGAAGGATTTCCTGACTACTGTGGGGATGTGATTATCACAGGTGTGTTCACTGCCACCTGTGACCCAAGGTCTCTTATCACACTTTCAGTGTTAAGTATACTACCGCCTATGTTGCAGTTCATGGCTACGGAGTTTTTACCAAAGGGGATGACAATGCACTTATTGGTATTGAGCTTGAGGCCATGGCTTTGACACCAGGCATCTGTCTCAGTGAGGCCCTTTTGTAGGATGTTCACATCTTTAGTATTTACAATTATGGCTCCTAGTTTGCAGTCATCTGGAATCTTCATTAGCCACAGACCTTCCATGTTAAAGTTTACTTCAGGGATGTAGATACAAAACAGGACAGGACCCAGGACTGAACACTGTGGTACTGCACTCGTCACTGGTCCAAAGTCATACTTGGAGTCTGCTACCTTCACAGTGTGTGTTCTGTCAGTGTGCCAGATGGCAACCCATCTTGTGACATAGCAGTTTATACCTAGGTTAGTGGGTTTATCTATAATTCCAGAGTGGGGGATGGTGTTGAAAGCCATGGCAAGATCTACATAGGCTGTGCAAATCACCTTACCCTTGTCTACGGTTCTGGTGACTGCTTCAATGTCGTCTATCAGGTTTAGGAGACATGATCTGCATTTTACAAACCCAACATGGTTGTGGTCCATAGTTTGGAGTTTACCAATGTCTTTTTTTATAAGTTGTATGATGATACATTCCATGGCCTTGCAGAGCAGGCTCATCAGGCTAATGGGGCACTAGTTCCTGGGGTCCATGGTGTCTCCACCCTTGTGTAGTGGGATAACCATCGCTGTGCACCATTCAGCAGGCACAAAGCCTGAGGTGAGGCTATGACTGAACATGGTACATCGGTGTGGTGCCTATTCGTTCTGTAGTGTGTGTAGAACACAGCCTGGGATGTTATCTGGTCCCATGGATGCGGTGATACTGGCTTTGGAGAGTGTTTTTTTACCTGTGCAGCCATGATGACAGCAACTTTGCAGTCTTCCGTTATACAGATGTGCTCTTTCATGGGTGAGAGGGGGGTAAAGTTAGCACTGATCCTATCTGCCAGGATGTTGGCAATATCAGTTGGGTCTGTATATTTAGTGCCATTGAGCTGTATCTCAGAGCAGATCTGAGTGTTGCTATGACATGGACCTGTCTGTTGGGCAGAGATCTCCTGAGTAGACAGTATGCAACAGAGTACAGATTGAGTTAAATTCAGTCTTGTTGCATGGGGCAACTGTCTGAGGCCAGTAATCCTCTTGTTGAGGTACTTCAGTGGTCTTTCCAGCTGCTGCAGGCGCCTAGTCAGATTCATCGCAAGTGTGTTGTGGTACTCCCTGACGGGTCTGATGACTGATGAGTAGAGGGAACCTCCTTTGACCTACATGCAAAGATCTTGGCAGTTTGTGGGAACACATAGAATGATTGACTGACCACTTTATGAATGTGTTTCTGGAAGTAGAGATGACTATCCACATGTGTCCATAGATCCCTTATTATCACCTCCATATTTAGGGCATTGGCACCTATGTGGTATTTGTATGATTGTAGCTCGAGGCCATACTTTTGACATCACATCTATCTGACTGAGACCCTTTTTAAGGATGTCTCTGTTGTCCCAAACATCGATTATGACAACTTTTTTGCAGTCATCCACAAAGTTTGCTAAACATAGCCCTTGTGTGTTTGACTGTATTTCTGAAAAGTATACACCAGACAGGAGGGGTCCCAGGACTGAGCCATGGGGGACAGCAGTTGTTACCAGCTTGAACAGGAGACCACAATTCTTACCTTGTGTGATCTATCTGTGCCCTAGTTGGCAATCCATCAGATGACATACATACTTATGCACAGGTTGTTGATTTTGTAAATATGACATGTGTCTGGGATGTTGGAAAAGGGCTTTTCAAGGTCTATGTGGGACGTGTGTAGCTCATTTCATTGATGTATGTCCTGGGTGACTGCCTTGAAAACAGTCTAGCAGGTTTGGAAACCATGATCTGCCCCTGACCAAACCAAAATTGGTAGGGTTGGGTGTCTGTAGGCTCCCAATAATTCTGTTTATGAGTTCCATCATGCTGTGCTCCATGGCCTTGCAGATCAGACTTAATAGGCTTATAAGACAATAGTTCCCATGGTCTGTTGTGCACCAACACTTGTGGAGTGCGCCAAACATTGCTGCAACACATTCAACAGTTTCATATCCTGTACAGAGGGTGAGGCTCAAAGTACAGTTTTGTACCTACCATAAATGTAGATGTCCGATAGATATGCAACTGCAGTCATAACATATGGGTTGTCCTGCCTCAGGCAGCCCTCGGTCGGCCGGATTCCAAAGTCTGGGTCCGGCGTCAGCTGGTGTCGCCTCCTCTCCGACGTCAGAGCGGCTGGAGTATAAAGGCATCGGCCGACGCCATCTTCTTCAGTGTTTCTTGCCCCAGATGCCAGGTGCCCTACTAGGAAGTCTAAATTTGGTGAATGGATAAACAATTCCAGACATGCACAACAGTAATAAACAGATACACCATAGGAGATACCCCCAGCTAATAGGAAGGGGTAGTGGACCCATAAAGAAGGTTGCAGAGGGGTAGGAGGGTGGGAAAATCTGACTGCAGTTGCATATCTATCGGACATCTACATTTATGGTAGGCACAAAACTGTACTATGTCCTTCAAGAATGCAACTGCAGTCATAACATATGGGTTGAATACCATAGCCAAGCTGGGGGTGGATGGAACTAAGAAAGGGATGGTGTAGCTAAAATGCCCTGCAGGACTGCCGAAGCAAAGCCTGCTCGGGATCTGGAGTATAAGGGCAGGTTGTAGTGCTTGGTAAATGTATGCACGGAGCTCCATGTAGCAGCCTCTAGAATGTCCTTTGTAGCCACTCCTCTTAGGAAAGCTGTGGATGTGGCTATAGCTCTGGTGGAATGTGGCCTAATATTGGCTGGCACACCTTTTCCATGGAAAAATAGCAGAATCTGATGAAGTGTCCAATCCATTTTGAAATTGTTTGTTTGGAGATTGCTTTTCCTTGTACTCCAGCAGCATAGGCTACAAACAGTTGGTCAGACTTTCTGGTGGCCTTAGTTCTGTCCAAGTAGTAACGTAGTTGCCTGTCTATGTCCAAAGTATGCAGCAGTTTTTCCCCCCTGTTTTCCGGATTGGGGAAGAAAGTAGGCAGGTGAATAGCTTGATTTAGAGACACCCTGGAAATTACTTTTGGCATGAATGTAGGATTGGTTCTTAGAGAAACTCTGTCCTGATGAAAAATGAGGAAGGGAGGTACTGCCATGAGTGCCTGTATCTCCGAGACTCTTCTTGCAGATGTGACTGCCAATAGAAAAAACGTTTTCCATGATAGAAATTGCATTTCTGAAGTTGCTGCTGGCTCAAAAGGAGGAAGAGTTAATTTTTCCAAAACGAAATTGAGGTCCCATGCAGGTACTGGCTGTTTTCTGGGAGGTTTGATATTCTTTATCCCTCTTAGAAACTGTCTTAGCAAAGGATGTGAAAACACTGGTGGATCACAATTGTATTTTGCTGAGATTGCTGAGGCGTGAATCTTTATAGAAGAATATGAGAGTCCAGTATGAAACATTTCTGCCAAGTATTCCAATATCTGAGGTATACTCGGTAATGTTGTATCCTGACCCCTGTTGGCATTCCAGATGCTGAATCTCTTCCACTTGGCTGAATAGGTTTTTCTGGTGGAAGGTCTGCGTGCTTCCAGTAAGATCTCTTGAACTTTTTTGGAAAGAGAGATAGCGGAAGGAGTCATGGTAACCTCCAGGCTGTCAGATGCAATGTTTTCAGGTTTTGATGGACAGTCCTGTAATTGTGTTGTGTTAGAAGCAGGGGCCATAGGGGCAGAGGCCACGGTTTGGTCCGAGTTATGCTCAACAGCAATGGGTACCAGTGTTGCCTTGGCCAGTCTGGAGCTATCAAAATGCCTGTTGGTTGTTCTGCTTTGATCTTCAGTATCACCTTGGTCAGCAGAGGTAGAGGAGGGAATGCATAAATTTTTAGGGAATTCCAGCTGAAGGAGAGAGCATCTGTTTTCCAGGCTAGAGGATGGTGGGTCCTTGTGCAGAACTTTTCCAGGTGATGATTCATGTGAGAAGCAAAGAGATCTACATCCGGTCTTCCCCATGTCTTTGTTATTTGTGAGAAAATGTGAGGATGCAGCATCCATTCGTGTGGATCCAAGAAATTTCTGCTCAACTTGTCCGCCAGTACATTGTCCTTGCCTGGCACAAACTGGGATTGCAAATGTATCTTCAGACTCAGGGATTTTTCCCAGAGAATCATTGTTAGTCTGCAGAGGGGATAAGAATGAGTGCCTCCCTGCTTGTTTATATACCACATGACAGTGGTGTTGTCTGTCCTTATTAGCAAATGTCCTTGTTGTAGTGATTTTTCGAAAGTCTCGATTGCATGTATCACTGCCAGCATCTCTTTTTGGTTTATGTGCAGATGTCTTTCCCTTGGTGTCCATAGACCTTGAATGCATCTGCCCTCCATGTGCGCCCCCCATCCATGATCTGAGGCGTTAGTTGTAATCATTTGACCTGCTTGAGGTCTGTTGAAGGGCATGCCTTTGTTTAACTGACTTGCTTGAGCCCACCACAAAAATTCTTTTTGCAGACATGGAAGGAGTGGGATTACATCCTCTAGGCTTTGGCTGTGTTGGGACCATAAGCTTTTTAAGTACCATTGCAGCTTTCTCATATGAAGTCTTGCCAAAGGTATCAGAAGAATGCAAGATGCCATGAACCCCAGGGCCTGCAGGATTTTCCTTGCTGTCAGCTGGGAGAGCTTTGCTAGGCCTTTGAAGTACTCTGGTAACTGCTGTTGTTTTTCCTCTGTGATGTAGGCCATTTGAGTTTCTGTGTCCAGTCTGGCTCCTACGAAAATAATCTGTTGGGATGGCAGTAGTCTTGATTTCTGAATGTTGACTGTGTATCCCAAGGCCTGCAGTAGTTGAATGACATAGTCCAAGTTTGCTATTAAGGTTTGTTTGTTGTCTGCTTGTATGAGGCAGTAGTCCAGGTAGGGGTATATTTGAATCCCCTGGAGTCTGCAGTGTGCCACTACTGATGCCAGGCATTTCGTGAACACTCTGGGCGCAGTAGATAAGCCAAATGGCAATGCTGAGAATTGATAATGTTCTGTCCCTGCAAGAAATCTGAGGTATCTTCTGCAGCTTTGTCTGATTGGGACATGCAGGTATGCCTCCTTGAGGTCCAGAGTGACCAGCCAAGACCCCTTGCCCAGCATGGGAAGGAGTTGCTGCAACGTCAGCATTTTGAACTTTGGCACAATGAGAAAAGTATTTAGAGTAGACAAGTCCAGTATAGGCCTCCATTTGTTTTCTTTTCTTGGAACAAGGGACAGTCTTGAATAAAATCCCTGGCCTTGTTCCTGAGGAGGAACCCTTTCTATTGCTTTTATACTTAACAGCTTTGAAACTTGAATGAGTGCCTCTGCCCTTTGATGATGTGGCAGGTTTGGCATGCCTTGTCTTATTGATAAAGTATGGAAGTGGAATCCGTAACCCTTGTCTATTAAATCCAGGATCCAGTTGTCCTTGGTTAAGATATGCCAGTTTTTTGAGAATAAGGATAATTTTCCGCCCAAAGGTGCTTCTCTTTGAGCCTTTGTAGGTGGTATGAAAGTCAAGTCATTGTGATTGTCCTTGTGGAGCAGCTTGTCTGCCTGCGCCACTTCTTTGATTTGGAGGTTGCCATTGGCGGCCCCTGTAGGATCCTCGGTATTGCCCTCTACCTCGGGCACGCCTGTTTTTTCCCCTTTGAAACTTGTCAGAGTCTGGGAAGGACCAATTCTTTGAAGGCCAGTTTCTGCTGAATCTGGGTGGCTGAACCTGGAGGAAATCCTTGACTGTCTGTACTGACTTAGCTTTTTCCTCAATGGATTTCAACACATCTTGTGCATTAGCACCAAAAAGCTTCTGTTTTTCCAGAGGTGCATCAAGTAACTTTACTTTAACATGGTCTGGCAATGGCTGATCTTTTAACCAAGCATGTCTACGTATCACAGCCCCAGTCATAGCTGCCCTACATGAAGCCTCCAATGCATCATAACCACACTGAAGAAAATGATTGTTAACCTGCTGAGTGTTATGTATATGTCCTGCAATGCTTTTCTATCAATAGGCTCAGGAGAGGCTAGCTTTTTCTGTAAATCATCCAGTAAAAAATCCTGGTACTGAAACATATGAAAAAGGCAGTTAAGTGACCTCATGGCTAGAGTGGTAGAGGTATAAACTTTTTTACCCCATCTCTCCAGGGACCTAGCTTCCCTATCCGCTGGCAGTGGATTCTTGGCAGTGGAAGTAGCCACTCCCTTGGGGCCCTGTGAAATAGTTTCTAGATCCACAGAGTGGGCCTTAAAGAGATGTTTGTGAGTGTCAGGGACCCTATAATATCTGTCTGGCTTGACAGGAGCAGGGGGGAGAGAATCAGGGTTAGCACTGGAGTAAGAGAAAACATCATCCAAAACATCCATAACTGGAGGAATAGCTAAAGGTCTGTGCTGGGGAAGCTTGAGGAAGGTACGTAGCCTTTTCCTCGAATTGGAGAATTCCTGACCCTGCCATTTAAACTGTTGCCTCATAGAGTGCAGGACTTCACCAAACGAGAAATCCTCTGGAGGGGAGGCAGAGGGAATTGATTCCTCAGCATCAGAGTCCTCATAGGCCTGGAAGGATTCTTCTTGGGTATCTGAATGCTCAGAATCCCCAGAGGCTTCATCTGAAGAGAGGTTGTCAGCCTGCTCAGTTCTGGGCCTTTTCTCTGCAGGTGGCTGAGAACCTCTGTCTGGGTGAGGCTGAGACCCCCTGATAAGAGAAATAAGATCTGCAGCAAGAGACATGATCTGTTTATCAGAAGAAGGGGCCTGAGCAGCAGGTTTAGGATGGGCCTTGGCCTGGCTGGTGGCCTTAGCACGTGCAAAGGCCTTGATGGACATGGATACAGGAGGCCTTGCAGCCCCATGTGCAGGAGTAACCTTATCTACAGGAATGGTGTCGGGTAAATCCAGAACTTCGGTATCCAGAGGAAAATCAACAACCGGCACCGGAGAGGTCTCCGAGACCGAAGGATGTGTTAACGCTGTGTCGTCAGCCTGGAGCGGTTGAATTACCACTTCCAAAGGGACCGAAGCACTAGCGGAGGGTTTAGGAGTTGCATCGGTGGTGGATGCGGGCCGAGGATGTCGGTCCCGGTCCTTTCGTTTTTTGGTAGATTGAGTTGTCGGTTGATCCGACGGCATGATATACGCGAAAGATTCACCGAAAAAGTCTTCGGCAAATTCTGCCCGGCGCCTGAGAGTGCGCTTATTAAAGCAAGCACAGGCCAAGACGTCGTGGTCTGGGCCCAGGCAAGGAAGGCAGTAAGAATGGAAGTCCTTATGAGGTATTTGTTTACCACAAGACAAACAATTATTAACTTTCTCAATTTGTTCTGACATCGGCTGAGGCAGGAAAAAATGTTCCCCAACGGGGTACTTAGCTTTTAGATGACTTTGGTACTGAAAACACAGGAGTTGACCGACCGGCACTTGCGAACTGCTTCTGCTTCGTGGACCACGCGGCAAGAAAGGCTGAAGAAGATGGCATCGGCCGATGCCTTTATACTCCAGCCACTCTGACGTCAGAGAGGAGGCGACACCAGCCGATGCCGGACCCAGACTTTGGAATCCGGTCGACCGAGGGCTGCCTGAGGCATGACAACCCATATGTTATGACTGCAGTTGCATTCTTGAAGGACATCAGACTGTTCAGGTGCAGGGTCTGTTTGTTCTGGAGTTCACTTATGACACAGCTAGGGAAACAATGTAATCCCATAGACGCCGTGTTTTCAGGTTTGGAAGGAGCAGTTTACCCATTCTATATGTGATATCTGTGCTTTCACAATCTCCAGGTATGATGATAGGGCCTTTTGTCAGTGAGAGGGGGGTATGTATGTATGAGCCTGTCTGACAGGATGTTGGTAATGTCAGTCATTTACAGTTTGCACTGACTCAGGACGTATATGAGTGTACATTGCTATGTATGACATAGCGGAAGGAAGCGTCATGGTTCTCTATGGACTCCTTCACAGATTATTTTGCCAGAAAATAGATTGGATAATGTTTGGAGTGCACATTGTTTATTCATGATACTGATTGCAGGTTTATCGATCTTCTTTGCTTTTTCACTTTCTGTGAACAACTTAAGTACTTGTGGTACATAGTTTGATTATGACAGGGTTCCAATATATTATATGTGTCTGTTTTCATGTAACTGTGTGCACAAGGCCGGATTGGTGAATAATGACAGGTTCCTGGGGTAAAACATATGCAACTGCCAGATATGTGTGGCCCACTGCTGTACTCAGGCATGGCCTAAGTGTGTGAGCATGTCCAGTATGACCTTTCAGTATGTTGTTGCCTGACATTTGCTAAATTTGTTGGTGTGTGAGCATGCCCAGTATGACCTTTCAGTATGTTGCTGACTGAAATTTGCTAAATTTGTTTAAGTGTGTGAGCATGCCCATTATGGACATATATGCTATATGTGTGTGAAAAATCAAGTTGGTTTTTACTTCAGGGCTCACCTTTGTGTTGTACATCAATAGGAAGCATGCTGTGCCTGCAGGGCTTCCATGAGTCAATTTGCATAGACTTATCAACATTTCTACATACAGGGGGACAGCTATTATTTGTACATTTCTACCCGGGGGGGCACACCTGATTGTTACTGGGGGTGTACATAGGATGAGGGGCTCACCTGACACTTATACACATTTGCTAGGCCTGCACTGCTATGTCAGGTACTCCATTTCAGTCTGTACTATTGCCTATCATACTGGCTTGAGGCATACTACTGTACTACAGATCTTAGCCTCCAATTTCACGTATATTAGTTTGTGACTTCATAGCCTACCCAACCCACATCACACTGCCTGGCCTGCTGTTATCTGTCTGCATAGGCAATTGTGCTTAAATATGCTAAATAGTGGTAAAATGTGCTTAGCACTGCTTTATATTGCTTAAAATAGGGCAATCATGCCTCAGGTAGTGCTGCAGGGCTGCCTATGTCAGATGCACATAGTACACTCCCTATGCATGTTTGAAAACAGGTAGTGTCAAGTTAGGCATCCCTTTTATTGTATGTGCAAGTCAGAGAGAGAGGTGTCATTTCCAGGGTTCCTACTGATTCAGTGTATGTGTTATGCGTTGCCTCTTTGCCAAGGCCAGGGCATACTGGGCACACCTCCTTCTGCCTACTGGGGCAGGCTCAGGTTGTTCCTCCTCCGAGTCACCCTGTGCCTGTGCAGGTCTTGGCAATGGTGGGGGTCTGTTTGGCCCTGCCCCATGCTGTTCCTGCTGCAGCTGTTTTCGCAGGATCATATTGTGTAGCATGGCACATACCATGACGATTTGGGTACATGTAGTTGGTGAGTACTGCAAGGCTCCACCAGATGTGTCCAAGCACCGGAACCATGACTTGAGCATCCTAAACACACACTCAGTAATGTTTCTTGTTTGTGCGTGTGCCTCATTATGGTGTTCTTGTTCAGGTGTGTGTGCATTTCTGATGGGTGTCAGCAGCCACGGCTCCAGTGCATATCCAGCATCTCCCACTAGGTGACCGTCAGGGATGTCCCCATTGGCAAATCTCTGGTACAGCTGTGTCAGGTGCCAGATGTGGGAATCGTGATAGCTTCCAGGGCAGCCAGCACACACATTCATTATTATGCCCTGGGCATCACACACGACCTGACAGTTGATGAAGGGGAAGCCCTTGCGGTTGATGTAGACCCTACCCTGCTCACTGGGTGGTGCTTTGATGTGTATGTGCGTGCAGTCTATTGCACCCACTACCTCAGGGTATTCTGCTATTTGGTGGAACAGACGCATATTGCTGGCCAATGCCTCACTGGAATTGGGGAAATATACATGCTCCCCGACATGTGCTGACATGGCATCCAGGAACTGGTGCAGTACCCTGGATGCTGATGCCTGTGAAACCCCCATTATATCACCAGTTGGTCTCTGGAAGGTACCTGTAGCTAGTATTCATAGGCCAACACATACCTTGGTATCCACTGGGATGGGTTCCCCTCTGTTGGTTCTGTGTGTGAGGTGTGGCCGGCACAGCTAAACAATTTGCTGCAGGAGATCTCAGTCCACTCTGTAGTGCTCCACTATCTCCAGCTCATGTAGCCCCTGGTAGGTTACCCTGGGTTTGTACACTCTTCTCCATCACCTCACTGTGGGTTGCTCTGCAGCATTCACAACATCACCACCCTCAGCACCTTGCAAATGTTGGTTTATGATAGCAATAGCAGCCCCTAACATTTTGTCTGACTTAAGCTTTTTAAGTTTTCACTCTTTGTATACTGCAGTGTTGCAGAGTTCTTGGGAAAAAAAACAGGGTAGACTGCTGTTTGCAGAGTTTAAAGGGCTGGGCTGGGCTAGTCTACTGCCTGTGTAGTTGGCTGATTCTGATATATTTCACCTGGCAGCTCTGCTAGTTCTCCTTAGTTAACTTCCTACTACTTCTTTTCCTTCCTTTTTCCCTTTCTGTTTCCACAAAGGGCAGCGCCGCGCAAACACGCGCACACGGGTGCACATGCTGTGTGCACGTTTGCAAGAAACTTCAGATACATACACGGTGTACACCTTTGGTTTCTTGTTTTCAGCTAGGACAACTGTAGACACGCCTCTTGCAATCATGAGCAACTCAGGGCAAACACAAGCTACTGTGCTCCAATCAGCTTACAGTCTTTCAGACATACCCCCTCATGATGTCACCTATCTTCTACTCTACTACTCCCCTACTCCTACACTTACACTCTAGGGACATGGCTCACATGCCGGGGAAAATTGGGATTCACTATCCTTATCATCATTTGCATAGGATTGCCTACTAATGCTTGGTTACATCTCTCGCAATGAGCTTCCCCCCCCTTAGCAACCACTACTCAGTGGCCATGTTGTTTTCAGCCTGCCATTCACCTGCATGGCAGAACAAGCTTTTTAGTGGAATTGCCCATTTGTGGCTATTTTTCACTTTTTTCTTTTTATTTAAAGCACAGCATGTTTGCGTGCTGCTATACTATGCTTAAACATTGGCGATCGTGGGAAAACAAAATTTGGATTTTAAGGATTTACACCATTTGCAAATGCCAATGGCCTTATATTTGGCCATTGGCATGCTTCCTCAACTAGATGCATCCTTTATTTGGGGCTGTCATAGCTCTGTTTAGCTGTTTGCAGAACGGTACTCCGTTACCAACGGAGTACAAATAACACTACTCTTACACGGACAGGTTAGTGTTTCCTGGATCGCAAATTTACCTAATTTGCATAGCTTTCAGCAGCAAATGAGGTAATTTGCATACCATAACACTGTCCGTGCAAGAGTAGCTTTAGAGGCTCTCATGCACGCCCCTGCCGGCTATTGCTGAATCGCTCGGCAGACATATTGCCTGTCTGCCGTCTTACACTACTCTTACACTCCGTGCAAGCCATCGTGAATCCGGCCCTACACCTTTTGCTGTAACTGCATTTTTTAACATGTATCATTTCTTATGTAATCATTTACTGTTTTGATTTACTTTTATTTGTATTCCTGTTACATTAGCTTAATTTTGGAGCTTATCTCCCCAGGCCTCTACTGAAAATGGACATGTATCCAGTTAGACTAGCCCGGTCAACAAATGTAAAATAAAAAATAAATAAATAAAACGTTGAAAAATAGGGGGTGTATCTCCCAATAAAAATATAGAGCCTCCTCTTCTCCCATCTCCTCCAACAAACTTCTCTTGATGTGTTACTTCTCTGTGCCCCTCTTTTTTATGTCTACTATTTTTCATTCTTTCCTATCTTCACCTTTCCTATCTTTTGATGAAACAAACAAGGTGTTCACATAAGGACACCCCTATAGAAAAAATATAAAACCCCTTTCCATTTTTTTAAACTTATTACAAATAGCTGCACTGCACGCTGCATGCTTTATTTGTCAATGCTTTTACTGTGATTGGGCACAGCTGTGTTCATCCATAATATCTGAAAACCTTCTTTTGCTTAAACCATTTTGCAATAAAGTTAATTATTTCTTGAAAAAAGTTTTTAATAATAATTTTCAATTGTCTAAATCTTTGATTTTGTTTAATGCACCCATTCCCCAATCTGTTACTAGAACAAAGTTTTCATCCCTATGGACAGTACTAGCTGTTGCACATAAAACTATTACTATAAATTGAAAAAGTGAGACTTCACCCACATTTAAAGAATACAGAAGCATCATACTGAATGGAAAGGAAAAACCATTAGAACAAGAACAGAAAGAATCACATCCTATTAAAACTCATGGCAGAAAGTGATCAAAATACTGTACAGAAATGACTGTAACTGCATAAAATGAACTTCAAATGGAAAAATGTATACTGTCTTTATAAATTTAGACACCCTTGTAAATAGTTTATTTTTATGTTATAGTTGTTGATTTTATATTGCTGTTAACCTGTGTAAATTGTGTTATATACTACAAAGTTATGGAAAATTCAATAAAAATATTTAAGAAAAAAACTCCAAAATCATCCTCATATTTATATTTCAATGTAATACTCCCCACATGTTTAAAGCATTACTTCATTAACTTCAAGCATTTCTTGAACATGGGGCGCTGCCTTGCATAAGCTTTCGTATTGCTCCAGTTACAATAAATAATTTGCACTCACTAAATTTACATATAGGTGTAGCCACACCCTCTGAAAATAACCACTACAAATGTGCATACCTCTGATTATCAATACCACTCTATAAGTGATCAGAACCAAAACCCCATTCATGTCACACATCACAAAGACCTCTCTTGATGCAGGTACAGTGACTGTAACATGGCACTGGGAAGAGTGCACGATCCAAGTTAGAATTAAACCAAGCTAATTTAAGAAGCTCATGAGGCAGGCACTGTGATTTGCAAGCCTAGTAACTGGAGACTCCAAAGTATGTAAAACTGATACATGTCAATGAACGTTGCATGGTATTTCTGACTGTAATATGTCTGCCTAGGGATAGAAATAAAGACATCTGTACTAGGTTAAAACAGGTTAAAGGTTATTATGACACACCTGTTGTTCATACTGAAATTAATAATCTAAGAATGTCCACCATTCTGGATATATAGCAAGATACTGTAGATCTGCCAAACATCCTACCGAGCATGCTAAAAGTGCATCTGCTTAGCAAAATGCCTCTCATTTCCTCTGGAAAAAAACTGACAATCAGTCAGTAACTATGAACATTGTGTCATTAATAGAAAATTCAGTGTCAGCAATGAGATTTGCAACTGTACAAAGAGCTTTACGTTACAGGTGTCTGCCTATCCAGGAAGTGCAAGAATTGAAACTGAAAATT
The DNA here is from genome assembly GCF_019279795.1 of Protopterus annectens. Classification (NCBI taxonomy): domain Eukaryota; kingdom Metazoa; phylum Chordata; order Ceratodontiformes; family Protopteridae; genus Protopterus; species Protopterus annectens. The sequence continues at coordinate 1,256,952,250 of NC_056745.1, forward strand.
TCCATCCCGTACAGATTTTTGTGCATATTGGCAATGCTTTTTGAAAACCAATATTGCACCCTGTGGTCATATGTAGTGATTTTAATTTTACAGTTGCAAGCTTATTTATTTATTTTTTTTGCTTCTCAGCTGTACAGGAGTAACCTTTCCAAATGTTATTACTGAAACTAAAATGCGATTAGGTGTTATTATGAAAACAGAATCAGAACCTTAACTGTATCCATGATAACTCCAGCTGCTGTTATAAACTCATATTCCAAGGGACCAAACAACATACCTTGTGCTTCCTATGAAAATCATCCATTTAGCCAGCCATTTTTTTAATTTATTTAACATTTGTTAACCAGAAAAGTCTGACTTAGAACAAAGCCAATTTTCAGCAGAGGCCTGGGGAGAAACATTCCAGATGCATGTCTTTGCGATGTGGGAGGAAATCCACATGAAAGCAAGAAGGACATGCAGACTCCACACAGAAGGCACCCCAGCCAAGAATCAAACTGGTGAATCTCTTGCTGTGAGGCAACAACAGTACCGCTGCACCTCTGCACCATCCAATTTTGTGATGATCTACTTTATCATTTACAGGGCTGTGGGTATGTTGGAGCTAACTATGTCAACCAGTGGGTACAAGGCTTTGATGCTTGTTCTGAAGAGGATGCCAGGCTATCACACAATGCAAACACATGCTGATTCATACAACATTATACACACCTAAGGGTAGTGTCGTCAACCAATTGCTTATCTTTGGGAATGTATCAGTCAATTGACTGCACTTTAAGTGAGTGCCAAGGAAATTTGGACAAAGCAACTTTCATATAATGTGGAGCTCTCTTTTTGCTCCACTATTGTGTGAGTTTGAAGCAGGTATATTTAAGCTTGAGGTGTGTGGGGGTGCCCCACCACATTGGGTGTAATGGGGCAAAAAAAGTTTAACTCCAGGGTTCCTTGAACGTTGTTTTGGCCATTTTTTTATATTGATTGGCACTCGATAATATAGTTGTCAGTCAGTCGACATGAATCCTTATCTTTTGGGAAGTGGAAGGAAGCCCACACAACGTTTCACAGGGAGGACATGCAGAATCAACACATGAGGCATTCCAGCTGAGAAATAAACTAGAGAACCTCTTGCTATGAAGCACCAAAACTACTCACTGTGTCACAGTGCCATCCTGTTATACAGACCAAGGAAAACATAATCAAACACCTATCAATCGAATTAAACAGAATGTTAGTATATTAGCATATACCTCATCCATATCAACAGGCTGCAGCAGTACCAGTGCACACACAGAGAGGCAAGGTAATTTCAGACCAAAACAGTTTTAGACCATTGGCTTGTCCATCATTATATACAAAATCATGGAGACATCCAAACCTACTCCTAGAACTTATTTCTAATGGAACTGTATGAATTTAATCAAGGAGCTTTTATCTTCTGAACTTCATAGCATTCTTTGAAAAGGTGACAGCAGTATTTGACAGAAAACTGACATTTCATACTGTTCTCACAATTTTGTTAAAGTTTTTGACAATAGTCTGCTTAATGGATGACTGACAAATTAAATGTATTGAATATCAGTCTATACATAATAGACTGATGGCAACAAGAAGTAACACTTTGGGTTGGGGTATACCTATGCATTCAAACAGGAGTTATCATTGGTATTCTATAGGGGTCTGTGCTGGAACCACTTCTTTTTTTGTTCTCTTACCTGGGATATAAAATAGGATGCAGTCTGCATATGTCAAGAATTGCAAAAAAGTCACATACTGCAACTACCTAAGTAAAATATACCAGAGTTCTTCAGTGCAGGTTACAAAACACACAACCTGATGTAGTAATAGCCTCAACTTTAACATCAGAAATGCAACAACATACAACGTGGCAGAAAGGGCATACATTAAGATTAAAAAATGATAATTTCTGAAAACAAATACAATCAGTAAGGATCTAGAGATAATGGTACACAACAAAATAGCTTTGACAAGTGTGTGCATCAGCCAAATTTAAAAAGGCATATTCTGTAGATCTTTGTCCCACTTTATGCCTCACTGATCCTAGCTCATATTATTGAAGCAGGATCTTCAGTTCCACTGTAGGCAATTTAAATCTTCTGGATCATGTTACATGAGGTGTTTTTCATGGTTTACTATCAAATACTTGAAAATCATTTGATCAACGTTGAATAGAGGTCAATGTTTAAAACAGTGACAGCCATATAATCGATACCTGAAAGTGGAAATACCGAAATACAGGTGCTGTCATCTTTAAGTGCGTCATAGAGATGAAGTTGTCCATTTAAACTGATGTCAATTTAAATGTGTTGATGTCAAGAGTTGTATGCAACATAAAACTCATATTTGGCATTACAACTGCAAGAATAGCTGTGTGAGACACCTATCGTATATAGTTGAGTAATACTTAAACATTATCTGTTATAGTAGTTAAAGCTGTATAAGTAAGCAAGCTTCCTTTTATATGTGTTTAATGTAAGAAAAGTTTAAAACAGTGAATAGGTCAGAAAGTTGAGATACAATCCCTGATAAATTGGGATCCACTTATATCACCTCATGTTGGTATGATTACACAATTCTGCAGTTGTTTCACATTTGTTTGTACTAATCAAGCATGGTGTTTGGATTACAATTGACTTCAGTGTGTTGGGTGTAATGTAATATTTTAAGCTTCTACTGGTGTATTGCTTTACTTAAATGGAAAGTAACACAGAAACAGGAATTGCACAATGGTTTTCATGGTACAGCTAAGTTTACGTGGTTGGAAAGGATGTTGCACAATTTGCGGATACTCAGCAAGTTTAAAAAATGGCATCTGTTGATATTTTCGTCTACAACAGGATGTCAGCCTTATTTGTCAATGTTTTCACCTAATTAATATTCATGATGTCGATTAAATGCATCAGTATTATCGTCATTCAAGATTCCTAACCTCGACATTTTGATAGTAAACCATTTTTGGTTTACTATCAAATACTTGAAGATATATATATATATATATATATATATATATATATATATATATATATATTTATACATAGATGTAGATATACCAACTCAGAGATCACTTAACAGTAGAAAGGCAATTCCCAGACAGCACTGTACCATGATCCTGCACACAGAACACTCTCCAGGCTGAAAAACAAACAAAAACAAATAATATTCTCCTTTGAGTGTTGTCTCTTTCTGATTAGAACTTTACATAAGTGTGTGTGTGTGTGTGTGTGTGTGTGTGTGTGTGTGTGTGTGTGTGTGTGTGTGTGTGTGTGTGTGTGTGTGTGTGTGTGTGTTTGTGTGTGTGTGTACAGATAGATTGATTTATGTTTATGTATATATAGACACAGACATACGCACATACGTATAAATCCTCCACAAAAAGTTTAGGTGGTTTTATTTCTTTACTAACTGTGCATTTTTTCTGTTTCCTTTGGGTTTGTGTAGTGTTATTTTTCCACATTCTTGTAGGTCTATTAGATGAAATGTGTTTGAATTTGAATTTTATTAAGTACAGAGAATTAGAGTTTTGAGTAAATACTGCAGTTTTTGGAATACGTGCAGCTGAAATTCAAATTATTATATGGGAAGCTCAAATAGAACCCTGCGTTCTGTAGTTTTCAAACAAGCCTCCTGAAGCAACTTGGGATTTAAATTTTGCAAAAATAATAAGAATATAGTTGTTGGACTATACTGAAAGGCCTCAGTATTAACACCAGATCAGGGACTACAATAATAAAATATCTTATCAGTAACAGAAAAAACATGCCCCATTCTCATGGCACAGAGGAATAAAGCCCTAGCTGACCAGGGTTGGAGTAGAGGTATGTGCGATGTAGGTGCCAAACAAGAAGGATAACACTGAGGAGCTTACTAGTTCATACATGATGAGGGAAAGAGGTAGTTTATTTTACTGTACTGGTGACACCTACTGAAGGGTGGGAAGTGCTGCACCAGTAGATCTAACAAGGCTACACTGTCAGGAGTGTGCCACTTAACCAGGAACGCTATCATGCATAGTAACATCAAACATAGAAAATCATTTAAATCATCTTTTTTTGCAGGGGGTAAATCCCCAAAGAGCACCCCTCACACACACACATTACTTGCTACTTAAATATGTCAACTTGAAGATCACACTACAGTGGAGAAAGGGCAAATTACCTAGTCTTGCATATGATAAGTTTGGCAATTTCAATCTTTAAACATTCAATCACTTTTGATGGCCTTTTCAGTGCTAAAACAATAGTTAAAGCAGCTGAATGTAACCCATATAGCTAGATAGCTAGATAGCTATACATATACTTATACATAAATGGGTTTAGGGAAGCTAGTGAAATTAGGTCTGTCTGGTTGATATCATTTGGTTGACTGAAACAGATGGTTGACAAGTGTGTGCGATCAGCAATATCCAGGAAGGGGAATATTCCCTCTCCCTGGAGATTGTGTGATTTCAGAGTTAGTATATATAATTAGCAGAAGGTGCGGGGTGAATGGGGTCTTGCTCCCCCCCCCCCCCCACAAAGCACTTGTATTTTGTTTTTTCCCACTCCTGGGTAATCCCCAGAGCATGCACAGAATGTGTCAACTTTATGTGTTTCAACTTACCAATATCAATATTCCCAACATCCACACACACACACACACACACACACACACACATATATATATATATATATATATATATATATATATAGTTCCCATTCAGAAGCCTGAAACATCATAAGCCTGAAAATCAAAATCCTGAAACCAAAAGCCTGAAAATTCAGAATCCTGAAAACTCAAAATCCTGAAAGCCCAAAATCCTGAAAGCCCAAAATCCTGAATGTCAAAATCCTGAAAACACAAAATAGACATACTGATGTCATTGTGGCTTTGCTATTGTTAGCCCTGTGGTGTTAGGTCATGCGTTGGGTGCGGTTGGTTTTATGTTAGGGTTAGGGCGGTTTAAGTGAGTTAGGTTTAGCGCAGGTTAGGCATGTATGCAATAGTGACAAATATTGGGGTTAGGGCGGTTTAAGTGAGTTAGGGTAGGCGGGTCAGGTGATTGTGATAGTGACGGGACCTTAGTGTTAGGGTTAGGGTCAGGGTCAGTTGGTAGATATTAGTGTCTTTATAGTGACATATTAGCATTATTTGTGTTTTCAGGATTTTGAGTTTCAGGATTTTGGGCTTTCAGGATTTTGAGTTTTCAGGATTCTGAATTTTCAGGCTTTTGGTTTCAGGATTTTGATTTTCAGGCTTATGATGTTTCAGGCTTCTGAATGGGAACCATATATATATATATATATATATATGTGTGTGTGTGTGTGTGTGTGTGTGTGTGTGTGTGTGTGTGTGTGTGTGTAAATATATAGATTAGCTATACCTATAAATAGATAGATACATGTAGCTATAGATATAGATACAGATATAGTTGTAGATACAGATACAGATATAGATATACAGTAAACTCTCAGTTAACCGGCACCCACAGGGATTGGTAGCTGTCGGATAACTGTAGTTTCTGGTTGCTTGAGAGTTACTATTAAAAATAGGCCTGACTAATACTGTACCCTTTACTATCTGTTTGGTTTGACTTGTTCTTAGGTTGGGAAGAGAGGGAATGTATTCCTATCTTCCTTTTTACAACTCTAAAACTCTAAAAACGTAAGGTATGTTTCTGCGGGGAATAGAAAGTCCAACACATGAAAATTGTACTGTATTTCTTTGATTTTTTTTCTGGTTGCTTGAGTTCCAGTTAACTGAGAGTTTACTGTAGCTGTAGATATAGATATAGATATAGATGTAGATGTAGGTATAGTAGTACATTGGCTAGTTACATTTTCAAAATGCTGGTTTTAGGGGTTATGGATACAGCAACAGTATGATGCAAATTTAATGGCAGTGGATAAATGCAACACATTACACTAGTAAAGCACATAGTGGCCACGTTTAAAATGAACAAACTGTTCAAGTGTTACTAAAATAATGCCTATAGCCCAAGAAGTCAAAAATAGTTGCCTCTCTTACAAAGAGATTTTTTCATGACCAAGAATCAAGACTCAGAAAAAGTTGTGGGGTAGCACAAGCTTAAGTGTGGTTTATCATGTGGAACACCAGCAGACTAAGTGTGGATTAGAACCAGGAGCTTCATTCTGGGTATGCAAGGCACCTGGACCAAAATGGCAATACTTGAGAACTGTAATTTGTGACATTCAGTTATCAGAATCTACAACTAGACTAGCAAACCCAGAAGTGAAATGTAAGGAAAATTGTACTTGTTTACATTTTTCATTAAAAAAATAACTTTATATTTTGCAGTACAATAAACTGCACTTGAACCAAGAGAACTGTCTCTAGTGAATATCACTGGTTACACTTGTGGGCATAATTTGGTCAAAATACATCACAGTGCATTGTTTCTTCATTACTGCATCACAGCCTGCAAGTGCACACATTTTATGTGAATTATCCACCTGAAAAAGAGAACTGCTGCTCTCTGAGTTGTCACACTCAAAGCGAGTGAAATACAGAACTGTGCATGTTTTCTGAGTAAACTGTTACTTTTGTTAAACAAAATGGAGAAAACTACAGATACTAATCTTTAAACCATTGCAAATACTAGGTAGCACACAGTGGCTCTACCAGAGAGGAGTGAAGTCACTGCAAAAAGTCACCAGGAACATTAGACTTTATTAGCCTGTGTACTTGCCAGCCCAAATACCACCCCACCATTAAAGAAACTGAGTAAATGTGATGATACTGATGTATATATTGTTTCCTTTCAAATGTATGCTACCCAAAAAATTTAGGATCAGTCTGTCATTGCTAAAATATTCCCCTTACAGCTTCCATGTAAAGCACTTTAATCAGACATAAACATGAATGTGCTGACTGTATTGACTATCAACAACTAGAAAAGAACTGTTTGTTATTGCTGGTTTGGCTTCTGAAACATCAATAATGAAATTTCATAATTGGGCATTTAGTACAAGTACAAGAATAACACCACAAATGTTTGTTCTAAAACATACTTTATGGTTATAACTGGATATGAAGAACAGTAAAATGATAGACGTGTTAACAGTTGATAAGTTCAAAAGGGCCCTCCCAAGGAAAGCACATAAACAGGCATTTTGTGGTTACCCTGACAGTACTGATAAAGTGGTTGTGCTGTCACGTCACTAATTAATGAAGCAGTATTTAAAAAAGAGCAGCATATGCCTGTAGCTGAAAGTGTATGTACAGATGTCGGTCAATGCATACAGCCTGTCAGTAACTGAAATAATGTTTTAGTTTAGGAAGAAGAGTTACTTGGCTAAACATTGTTAATTTACTAAGAGGAATGCTATATCTAACATAAATGTGATTTTAACCATCATGATGATAATGAAAATGTAAATGTTGCGTGTAATAAAGTAACTGCTAGAATAAAAGAATAAGCAATTGTCTCTCTACTGCTACCAAGTTAGCTAAATGTATGGTATTGGTGGGTGGGAAGACACCAAAGGGGCTATGGGATTCTGGAATAATGATCACCCTTGTTAATTATCCTTGTGTCTGCAGACACAAAATCAGGGGAAAAGGAAAGTGGAAGGTATATGTCAAATAAGACAATAAGAGGTATCCCAGAATGCATACAGAAAATCTAACTCTGCTGGGCAAAGTATTACATCATATGCCTTTGGTACATAATTTAACAAAAGATATCTTACACAATTCAGAATGCTCTCAGTTCGAGTCACTACAGAAATTATGGGTTCAGGCACCTGTGTAGTAAGACATTCCCTGTGGTACTTTTGGTTAGGGACACATGGCTGAAGTTACATTAAGCTGTATAGACATATGGCTATTGTGAATTCCATGTGAGTAAAGAAAAGAATGCTGTGCCATGCCCACAACTTCAATAACCAAATACAGAAGGGGAAAATAATGTCCATGGCTCCCAAGGCAACATGAGACAGCAGGCAGTAAGGGTGGCATCAGCAGCAGACTAGCCAGTGGGTATGTCAGTGGCAGTTAACATGCAGTGCACAATGGACAGTGCCTTTAGAATTGGTGTGTGTATTGTCCACTACCCCCTTCACATTGTTTAAGGAACATTTCCTAAAATGCATACTGGGACATAAATGTGACTACAGTAATATGCAGGATTTCATCCATGCTGTAGCACACTTCTACATGTTGTAGTTACATAAGTATGTACTGTACGCTAAGCACAGCACTCAACACTTCTTCCCACATGCACTAGGTTATTAAAGTTGTGGGTATGGAAGAGTGTGTGCTTCTCTTTTCCCACAGGGAATCTGCAACAGTCATATTTATCTTCAGCTGAATGTCACGTCAGACATGTCCCCAACCAAATGTACCACAGAAAAATGTCTTGCTGCCCAGGTCCCTGAACGTGGAAATTATGGGGGGGGGGATTAAGAGCATAGTTAGATTCTCCATGATTTGAAAATGTATATACCAACAAAAAATGTGTGGGGTGATATCAAAAACTTGTTTTGAGGTGAAAAATGGTAGAAATGATTTGCTGATGTGCTGTGTGTATACAATACAGCATGGTGCAACCTTAATGGCTGTACATATATACAGCACATTTCACTAGTAAAGAATATAGTAGCAAAATTTAATCTAAATCTGTTGGTGATGTGCTGTTAAAAGGTAGAGAGAGATGCCCATCTTAGAACCATAACCTGAGGATTTGCCTGTGGATTTATTTTTGAAGTACCAAGAGCTTAATTCTGGAGGAATACCTGGAATCTAACTCATGGGAAGCAGCTTGGCCAGAGCTACAATATGTGAAAACTGTAAGGAATTTCCTCAATTCCTTAAGAGGGTTTACAAATGGACTGACAAACCCCATTGTTGCTTCGTATTAAAAACCATTCTATCATATAAAGTTTTAAAACGAGTGCCCCTTTTTATAGACAATTGTAGCTCATTGCCTAGTTGCTCGCATAAAATTGAATCATTTTTGATAAGTTGCCAATTTTTTCACAAAGTCTTACCAATCACGGGACTATCAATGGAATGCATAGTAATAAATGAATGCTAGTACTTTACATACATATGAATTATAGTTATTATGAGCCTCCAGTAACCTATTATTGGTGTTTAGGTCATCAAGGACATCTACAACTAATGAAATATGATTCTTATCTAATACTGGCTTGTACACCCCTCCAATTCTTTATCGACAACCTCTGCTTTTATAGGGTCTAGGAAAAACTTGGGATATCCCCTGTTTATGAATATACCATAAAGCAAGTTGCACTCAACTATAAAATTTTCAAAATCAGAAACCATTTGAGCCACTCGCTCATTATTGGTACATGGGGTGATTACTTGTAAAGTGTAGGAATGAGTTAGAGTACATTGGTTTCCTGTATATCTTGGAGTGAAGTTGTGTAGTATTAGAACTTTTAGTAAGACAAACATCTAAGTATGCTATACTATCAGAGACAACATTGTATGTAAACCTCAAAAATGAAGTAGTATTGTTGATATATTTAATAAAACTTTCTATTTTGTCTATGCCATCAGACCAGGCAATAAATATATTGTCTAAAAATCAAGTGTACAAACCTCCAAGATCCACTCTAACTACTGTTGAAAATATATCTGTCCTCCGAAACAGCTATAACTATATTAGTGTACAAGGGGCTACACACTGCCCCCATTGTGACTCCGTTTTGCTGATGAAAATAGTGCCTATCAAACATGAAATAATTATTTTTAAGAACTATTTCCATGAGATCACAGTTCTTGTGAAACATCAAGGGAGGAAGCTAAATTTTCCAAGAATCATTCCATACTAATAGAATGGGGAATGCAAGTAAACAAATGTTGCACATCAAAAGTAATGAATACTAAATCTTTCACATTTCTTAACGTATTAACCATTTGCAAAAAATCCCATGAATCCTTGCATATTTGCTCTACATTATACAATTTTTTATTTACAAAATGATCACTATAACATGCCAAAATGCTGGTTTTGGATGTGCCAGCATCAACAATAGGTTGAAAAGGGGATAGTTGATATTCTTGTGTATTTTTGGCATGCCAAATATCATGGGAATAACCGGTTCCTTAACTGTTAAAAAAAACAATAAATGTCATAACTAATCTCCCCTTGCATAAGCATTTCATGTACCAGTACATCAGTTTTGTGATATGACAAATATACCTCATTCCATGACACTTCAATGTATGCCCCATCATACAACAAATTAAATATACGTTGTTCATAGTCAGTGATTCATGACAACTAAGCCCACTGCCCTTATCATGGCACATAAAGTACAAATTATTTTCATATTTTAAATGCAAGATTAATTTCCTTTCATGGGGGGGGGTTAAAATGTCCCAAGGAAATAAAGGTCTCATAGTGTTCAAATATCTGAAGTCAAGTTTGCAGACCTGCTCAAACACTTTTAACATGGGGTGTAATTCCGGATTGAATGTGCTGGGAATACATAAAGCACCTGCGCCCACATTAGATGAAAAATGAACAGCCATAACATATTGTAGATTTAAACACCTACTATAGAGTTTAAGATCACATACCAATTTAGTTAAATCCATACTTTCGGCTGGTACAAAGGCACGACTCTCTACGAAAAAGGTCTGCATGTTCCATGCTGAGACCAAATGAACTATAATTATATATTCTAAAATTTTGTGAATGATTATACACAGTTTTACAAGAAATTAAATCAGTCACCTCCTGCAGCTCCTTTTGTTCTTCTGATTGCCTTTGTTGGCAGTCCAATTGATGCTCCTGTACCATTGATGAAAAACCTGTTGTCTGCTGTTTAACTCCCTGTTGTGGATCCAGTCCAAGCTGAGAAGGATACCATGTTCCATAGGAGGAGTCTCAATTGTAGAATCATTCCTTTGATGTCATAATTACGGTACTGATTCAAAAGTCTCCAGCTCCATACTTGAGGCTATCAGTGATTGTGGGTATATTCTATCCTAAAGATAATCTTTCCAATCTCGCTGTAGTTTCCTGGCTTTACTTTGTTGCATTTTGCTGCAAATATTGTCAGCTTCAACAAACATCGAACTATGTTGCTGTTGGACCTGCTGGAATTGGAAATGCTCACTGATGCTTTTGTCCATCTTTTTAATGTCTGTCTCCAAAATACATAGTTCTTTGACATTGTGCTTCACCATTAATTCCATTGGTTTGCAGCCATGTCTTTCAAGCATGGCTAAAAGTTCTTATGCTTGACAACTGGACTCAAAATCCGACCCATCTTGCAGTTCTGTATCATGTACTATCTAAAGTACCAGAGATGCATTTTGCAAAGTTTTGTTACAAGGAAGTGTTCATCAGACTAAATATAGAGTTTTAACTTTGCCATTTCGCACAATTTGGGGAAAAAAAAACATTTTAATCATACTAAGCTTATATATTTCATATTGTCTGAAGTGGTATTCTCCATTGACACTGATCCATGGAGGCTTTTCAGTTATGACATGGGCCTTAAGGCATAGTGTTAACACAAAATAAGAATTAAAATGAGTGACATACCTTAGAATGCATGCCTGTGCAAATTATGTCTATAGACAGCATATAACTTTGAACACATAAGCAGACAATGACTTCTGAATGACAGCTAAAGCATAATATGTAATAAAATAAATCTGATGTTATTAGCCAGTAACATACTGATGAGTAAAAGCAGTATTCACAAATATTATGCGCAGCAAGGTAGGGCTAGAACACAATTAGAAAGTATAAATGTAGATAAAGAGACTTGTAGGCTGGAAATTAAAATACTTGAAATTTATTACAAAACACAGATTTAGGTAAGCGCTTTCAAGGCAATTCTCTTCTTCAGACCTTAATACAGAAATAAATTAGCGCACAAGCTTTAAATAAAACCAACAACCAATAAAAATTATTGAAAAATCAGTGATGCAGCCTTCTTTTTTTCAAGAGAGGTTTTAAAGATACAGTACTGTTAAGACCAGGTGATAAATAAGCCTTAAAGTCCACTATCCACCTTAGTTCAGCATATTCAGTTTCATTGTTAATATCATCTTCTCTAAGGCTCACATTCATTTTTTGCAAGACCAAGAATTTAAAATTGTGCTGATCACCACAGTCTAAAACATGCTTAGCTAATGCATTAGTAAGTTTGCTGTTTCTGATATCATTAAGATGTTCCATCACCCTTTCCTTCACAGTTCTATTGGTTTTACCAATATAGAATACACTACAAAGATTGCACTTAGCAAAATACACAATGTTTTTAGTAGAACAATCTGCATAAAACAGAAACTCTACAGGTTTCCGATGCACATGGTGTAAAATCATGCAGGTGGACAAAATGTTATTGCATATTCTGCAGTTTCTACATGGGAAAGTCCCTCTACATTGTGAGACAAACCTGTCACATGTTTTATTCTGTTTATAGCAGAGTTTCTTTTTCAAATTCTTGCTATTTTTAAAACTAAAACTGGGTGTAGAACCGACAACGTGAGAAGAATGGACCAGTTCTTTTTAATGATGTCACATGTCTTGTAGACATCATTAGAAAAGGTAAGACATAACCTATTGACAGGTAATGAGGGGACTTGCTTATCTGGGGGTACATTCATTAAGTGTTCATCTGAGTAGTAAGGTTTGGTTTTGTGACTTTCATGTAAGTCTGCTTCAGCTACAACTCTATCAATATCAACCCTCTTGTATCCTCTCTCAACAAATTCTGTGGTGAGACGACTCATAGCATCTGTTAATTCTTCCCTGTCTGTATGCAGTCTCTTGCAACGTAAGACTTGGTTATTGACTATATTCTTAGTAATGTGCCTAGGATGCATACTGGAACGGTGAAGAATGTTGTTCTTCCTACAGTCCTTCCTATGTATCCTTGTCAAGAAGTTGCCAAAATACTTTTGTTAATATTTACAACTAGAAAGTTGATTTCCTCATTGGACTAACTAAGAGAGAAGGTAAGGTGCCCAGTGGTGTTATCAAGAAACCCAACAAATGTGTCCAATTGTGTTTCATTACCATGCCAAGCAAAAAATATATCATCCATGAAACCTTTATAAAACGTAATGTGATGCTTGTACATGTCAGAGGCATACACCATTTCTTTCTCCCATTGAGCCAGAACAATATTAGCATATGCATTGGCACACGCCGTGCCCATAGCAACTCCCACTTTTTGAAGAAAGAACTCTCTTTGAAACAAAAAAACATTGTTCTCCAGAATCAAGTCTAGAAGAGCACATATTATATTGATTTTGGTATTGCTGAAATTGCTCTCCTTGATAAGAAACTGCCTGACATTCTCAATCCCTTCATCATTGGGGATGACCGTGAATAAAGAGTTCATGTCCAAAGTAACAAAAATCACATCACTTAAATTTACAGCTTGTTGATTCTCAGCCCTGTCATAAAGGTGTTCTAAAAACTGTTTGCTATCATGAAGGACAGTAGTTATCTTATTCAACACAAAACTTAGCTGTTTTTCTACATATATAGACATTGGCTCCATGAGCCAACATCTTCCTGATACAATGGGTCAAAGGGGGGGATTACATGTATCCTTGTGCACTCTTGGAAGACCATAAATTGTTGGTATAGTTGGATGCTCTACACTAAAATAGCTAAAAAGAATATAATCTATTTGGTCAGTCATAAGCAAATCATATAAAAAGAAATTCAGTCTGTTGATAATGCCATTAACCTGAAACTTCTGTAAAATGATAATAATAATAACAATATGATATGTGCTCTTCTAGACTTGATTCTAGAGAACAATGTTTTTTTTGTTTCAAAGAGAGTTCTTTCTTTAAAAAGTGGGAGTTGCTATAGGCACGGCATGTGCCAATACATATGCCAATATTGTTCTGGCTCAATGGGAGAAAGAAATGGCGTATACCTCTGACATGTACAAGCAGCACATTACGTTTTATAAATATTTTGTGGATGATATATTTTTTGCTTGGCATGGTAATGAGACACAATTGGACAGATTTGTTAGGTTTCTTGATAACACCACTGGATACCTTACCTTCTCACCTAGTTACTCCAAAGAGGAAATCAACTTTCTAGATGTAAATGTTAACAAAAATATTTTTGGCAACATCTCGACAAGGATACATAGGAAGGACTGTAGGAAGAACAACATTCTTCACCGTTCCAGTATGCATCCTAGGCACATTACTAAGAATATAGTCACGAACCAAGTCTTACGTTGCAAGAGACTGCATACAGACAGGGAAGAACTAACAGATGCTATGAGTCGTCTCACCACAGAGTTTGTTGAGAGAGGATACAAGAGGGTTGATATTGATAGAGTTGTAGCTGAAGCAGACTTACATGAAAGTCACAAAACCAAACCTTACTACTCAGATGAACATTTAATGAATGTACCCCCAGATAAGCAAGGCCCCTCATTACCTGTCAATAGGTCATGTCTTACTTTTTTTAACGATGTCTACAAGACATGTGACATCATTAAAAAGAACTGGTCCATTCTTCTCACTGACCCCGAGATTAGCCGGGTTGTTGGTTCTACACCCAGTTTTAGTTTTAAAAATAGCAAGAATTTGAAAAAGAAACTCTGCTATAAACAGAATAAAACATGTGACAGTTTTGTCTCACAACGTATAGGGACTTTCCCATGTAGAAACTGCAGAATATGCAATAACATTTGGTCCACCTGCATGATTTTACATCCTGTGCATTAGAAACCTGTAGAGTTTCTATTTTATGCAGATTGTTCTACTAAAAACATTGTGTATTTTGCTAAGTGCAATTTTTGTAGTGCATTCTATATTGGTAAAACCAATAGAACTATGAAGAAAAGGGTGATGGAACATCTTAATGATATCAGGAACAGCAAACTTACTAATGCATTAGCTAAGCATGTCTTAGACTGTGGTGATCAGCACAATTTTAAATTCTTGGTCTTGCAAAAATGAATGTGAGCCTTAGAGAAGGTGATATTAACAATGAAACTGAATATGCTGAACTAAGGTGGATAGTGGACTTTAAGGCTTACTTATCACCTGGTCTTAACAGTACTGTATCTTTAAAACCTCTCTTGAAAAAAGAGGGTTGCATCACTGATTTTTAAAGAATTTTTAATGGTTATTGGTTTTATTTAAACCTTGTGTGCTAATTTATTTCTGTATTAAGGCCTGAAGAAGAGGAATGCCTCGAAAGCGCTTACCGAAATCTGTGTTTTGTAATAAATTTCAAGTATTTTAATTTCCAGCCTACAAGTCTCTTTATCTACATTTATACATATATTTTTTGGGATCTTGGCTCCACCAACTCTCTATTCTCTACATTTATACAATTAGAAAGTACATGCCATAACTTTAAGCCCTACAACTCAGAAACAACATACTAAGTCAGATTTGGTTCCTCAGTGCCGTCAGAAACTCACATCACTTCACTTACAAACAAGATATGTAAATGTAGTAGTGCAGTCCTGTACACGATTCACAGTGCAGACACAGATGAAGGAGTACAGGTCTCTACAGCACAGCTAGGATTGGAGTAAGTGCATATAAATAGCCATGAAATGGATAGGGGTAAGTGCACATAGCCATAAAATGTGTATATCTGCTTGCACAGTAGATGTGCTGCTCAGCATAACATGGCTTTACAATGCCATCAGCAATACCATCAGCATGTCCATTGTAAACACATCCTAGTGTTGTTATGGAGATCGGTAACAAAATAATGCATATTGCAGGAGTGCACCAAACACACAAGAATAGAGCAACAACCTACCTTATTCCTTACCACATCACAGTGCTGTAACTATTCTTCTAGAGTGGAAGGTAGGACTTAAGTACAATATATGCAAACCTATAATACTCCCTACACATGACAACTGAGCAAAAACTGTATATGAATTGCTCCCGGGTATGATGGAGCAGCAAGGACAATGGACTACCTCCATATCCTGTGCAATAATAAGTATATGTATAGTATAGTTGATTTAGATTTTGATTTCCATTTTCTAGTAATTGTTTTTTGGCAGCCACCATTATTAGACACAGCAAGATCTTAGCATGTCTAGGCAATTCCAATTCTGTATCATAGCTCAGAAAAATCATCTCCCTTGTCAGATCAATCTGCCCACCCAGCATGTCTGATAGTGTATCCCGCTGAGGATCCTTAAAGTCCACCAATTCATCGCAATCACAGAAAATATGTTCCCAATTACCTCTTTCTTCCCTGTCACACCTCCAACATTTGCTGTCTGCCTGAGGAAAAATTCTCTGGAATCTATTTGGGGATAGAAATATATATGCAAACATTTCCAGGCAAAAATCCTAAATCCTCTAAATCTCATTGCATATTTGGGAGACATACATATATCATCCCATTGTTTCTTTGTGAATTACTTATCCAATCTCTCTTCCCAATTCTTTCTAACCTCTTCTGATTGACTCTTATATAGTATTAGAGATAAAACAACTGAAACAGATCTTTAGAAAAGGGTAGGAGCAAACTACATAGGAAAAAATGGGAATTGTGGGAACAATACATACAAGGGAGTAATGACATTTAAAAGTCATCAGGACATAAATGAGCTATGTAATGTTTGACTGAAAATGATTGGGTAGATTATAAGTGATGTATAATGTTTACAACTGGGAATGTGTCAGTATATCTTGTGATGTAAAATGCTTGCAACTAGAATTGTGTCATTGTGGCTTGTTTTCAATTGTATATGTGTATGATTGCCTATGTAGTAAGTGATGGTTTAATAAAGATGTTCCTTGTTTATATGAATGTAAATTTCTCTGCATCACAAGTGATAATTCAATAAAAGTGTTGGGGATAAAAAGTATATGCAAAGTACTCTCAACAATTGATATACACATACCATTATGTGCACTGTAGATCACTTTTATGGGCACAGATTCCTGTACTGTAAGTCTAATCTGTATGTTCATATGGTCATTGATAGGTAGGGCTGTCACAGTAGCTACTGTCCCCTATGTTCTCACTGATTTGTGTCCCTCCAGATACATCATCGAAAATATCCCATGCAATGGCTGTCACTAATGCAGGACATAACAACTGTGCAGTATGTCCACACCAAGGACAAATGCTGCAACCATTCCTTCACCTATTTACTACTGCCCACTAGTCAGCTTCTGTTACTCCATGACTAGCACCTTCCTGGAAGCACACCTTCCTAAAAGATATTACATAGTATGGCTGCAGTGCAGAAGTCCCATACCAGACTACCATAACAAATTCCCTATAAGATACTATACCATAGGACTACACTACAGATGCCACATACCAGACTACCATAGCAGAGCTCCAAAAAAGGTATTATACTGTATAGCCCATGCAGCAGAAGTCCCATACCAGACTACCACACTAGAGTGAATAAGGACAGCAGTGCAGACTTTGTTGTGTAAAAGGTACTATATATACTGTTCCTATGATCCTGCAAAGGTACATCTGAGAATGTCTCTCAGAGCAGGACTAAAGCTCTGAACTGCATATGAGCTGCTTCCCAAGCTCAGTGTAAAGTGTTTAATTTGTCCTCCCCTCCAATTGCCTACTCTGTGACACACTAAAGTAGTTAACTACACAATGCCCCTAGGTCACCAATTAAAAGGAACAATTTTGTTAATGATCTTATCTGGTCAAGAAACAGGTTACAAAACAGCAAATGACTAACTATATTGCCTTATGTTAGTAGACATGTCTTGCAATGACTTTAGGATCTTTCACAGAGGTGCATACAAGTAACAGTGGACTAAACATTACATCCACAAACCATTGAAGCTGCACCACTTCATTCCAAATACAAGAGATAACTGTAAAGGGTGGATCACACTGTCATCATTGTAGGAGGACTGTGTGAGGAGATGTGTCACCATGTCCCCAGTGTAAATTAGCAAACATTCTCATCACATTTCATATGCAGTACAGATAAGGTTGCCATTTACAGATACATAGGTAAGTATGTTAAGGAGAGACAAAATGATCAATATCAGATGGTGAATCACACTACATTTGGTTTTCTATCCTAAAGACAATGTGCACAAACCATTTACAGGACTGTACATAATCTTTAATCTTTATGAATCCATAATCCTGATTTATAGTCTGATTCAAGACTAAAATACATTCAACAGAAATGCTATACCAAGCCACCTCTGCACTAGGAAATCTAGAAAATGAATTATTCTAACAATGCAAACATTCTTTATGCTTTTCAAATAAGCACTGTACACTAATGAAACAAAATCGAGAATACTTTCCCTGACCAAACATTTTCAATATTTCTCATCACAAAATCATGCATAAATGTTCCTGGCTGTTTGCATCTCCAAGTATGACAGTTGCATACAGCTGTATAACCATTTATAGAGAGCAGTATATTATAGCTGGTACATAAATATTCATACAGTATGTGATACCATAATAAAATTAACATTCAGCAATAAAAATTACATTTTCTTAAATCATCTGTGATCAAAGATCATGTTACACCAGAAAGTTAATGCTCCAGTGAAAGGACAGTTTAGATTATAGACACCAAAATAGCTTTTTCATTCCCCGACTGCTGAAATGGAAGGACTGTTTATTTTTAGTTTGTTAAAGTGACAGTAGAATTGGTTAGTTAAAAGTTATAATGGGAGGCACAATCTCCTCTATCAGGGAATTTGGGAAGCTTGTTTCTGCAAAATAGCAGTTTGGGGCTGATCTTGCATTACTTTGGGGTATGGCAGCTTTTCAAGTATTTTGAGCAGTAATGTATCATTCATCATTGTTTATTCCATGAAATGTTACATTTATTTGGTGGCTTCCACCTGAAATTCCAAGTAGTGGAAAAGGAAGCAGTGTGTATGTAATAAAGAGTGTATTTCCTGAGTCAGAGGTTGTGACACTTAAGATTATTCCCTCTATATGAGGTACAGCAAATTTGAAGTTAGTATACAAAGCAACAATGTGAGGGTTGTAGATCTTAATGTCATTTGGTATAGTGGGGTAAAGCCCCTCTGCAAAAACATTTTAGTAACAGTAGAGTTATTTTGGTACTCTCTCATTTCCATAGATATCACAAACAACTGGCTTATCTCTAGTGCAGTCTGTATAAATTCAGCACATTATGCACACCTGTTCATTGCAGAGCAGTGTTTTACAGAGCCTTGTATTGCAATAGACACCAAGAAGGTAAATATTTCCCATAGAACTACCTGTGAAACTGTGCCAGTAATTTGGTGATTGTAGAAAAACTACTTTTAACCATTTGTGTGCCACACCATTGTAGTTCACCTAATAAAGGACCTGGAATCATGCATACATACCTTCCTGATTTCTCCACAGCCAGTTTGGTGAACAATGGTATCTTGACACAATGGTGCAATTGTTTCATGTTCACTGACACTGTTCTCATGCAAGCACATACAATAAAAATCAGGTTGTCAGAAATGCATATGGTACACCTACCACACATAGTACATATCTCACACATAGACCAACTTAATGCAATCTTCCCAAACCGCAAAGATTTCCCAGACACTCCACCTGCAAAAATTATCTGTAGCAAAGTAAAACACACTCAACACAAGCAACATTTAACACTACACATACAGCCACACCCACTGGAGACTCGACTAAAAAATCTATAAGGCAAGCCAATACAATACCCATGACTCTAGTCCTAGTGGACTTAATTGTGTGGCATACTGATGCCCTACTCAGCTAGCCGGACAAAGAGAAAATAATGGTCAATTGCTTATCAGGAGCCAGGATCCTCCAAGTTATGCATGCACTTAAGTCACTGCATCCCAGGTACCAGTATGATTCAGACAGTCCATAAAGGTATAAATGACCTGAGACATGCCTGCCTTGACTATGTGAAGAGAGACATTAGCGAGCCCTCAGAAGATGTGTCACTGGCTATTATGTGCCCAGGACTGACCACATTCTACCTTCACCAAGGATGATGCCACAATATGAACAAAAGATGATTGACTTTAATAATCGGTTTAGACGCTGGTGATTTTAAAGGAGATAAAATATTTGCGAGCATGGAAAAATATGGTTAACAGCTCTCATTGCTTTGCTAAGAATGGTCTAAAACTATCCCCTCTAGGCTTTCAAATATTAGCTAAAGCATTGTCCTAACCCATAGAGTCTTTTTAGGTAGTGCCAAATTGACTAACCTTCTAATATATCAAAATTAACAAATGGGAATCTAAAGGTGTTGCTGCAAAATGCCAGGAGTTTAAACGAGAAGCTTCACTCCCTCCAAGCCCTCCTCAGCCTGGCAGATGCAGACCTCTTTGCAGTTATGGAGACATGGTTTAAAGTCATGCAGAGAGTACCTCAGCTGTGCAAGGCTTCATTACCTTCCACACATTTAGAACAGTAACTGTACAGACAGACACTAAAGGTGGAGGTGTCTCAATCTACACCAATAACAAGCATACCTCTAGGTTGGTTAAATAGGATGATGTGCTAGAGTTTCTTCATGTACAGATTACCATAGACAAATGTCCCAGGAAATCCATAGCTCATACTTAAACCTACTGGAGACACTCAACATTCAACCGAATACCATACTCCTGTGGCTCTTTTATTGCCCCTCTCTAGACTGGGGATCCTATACAACTCCAAATTTGCAGGCACAGCAATTCCTAGACTTTGTAAACACAAACATCCTAGATCATATATTGCATATAACCCATAGAGATACAAATGTATTGGACCTGATAATCACAAATATGGGAGAATGCTGCATCCCATCCAATGCTATGTCCTCTCTGGTAAGGTCAGATTACAAAGAGGTCTCTTTTGAAATAAAAGTATATTCTACAACCCCAGGAAAGCCCGCAACAGTTAGGAGCTATTCCAATGCAAACTACTTTTAATAGGCGATAACCTCTGAAAATTCCAGACCTCTCCAAATCCAGACAACAGAGCAGCCTATGTGGAATTGTTCAGATAAATTTTAGGCAACCATGTCAGTGGCAGCAAGCAGTCTGCTGTACCTACCAGAAGTAAACCCAAAACAAACTCTAAAAATAAATCACTCAATGGAATCCAAAATTAAACAAGTTATACAAAAAAAAAGGGCATGGCTAAAATTAGGAATAGTAACACCCAAAATGTTAAAAACACTCTCTTCAAATTAAATAGACAACTAAGAGGACTAATTAAGTCCAATAAAGTCAGTTTTGAGGTAGAGTAATGGTGAGTGTGGAAGAGAGGCGAAGAAGAGAGTACAGGCAGGATGGAGTGGGTGGAGAAGTGTGTCAGGAGTGATTTGTTACAGATGAGTACCAGTAAGAGTGAAAGAGAAGGTCCACAAGAGAGTAGTGAGACCAGCTATGTTACATGGGTTGGAGACAGTGGCATTGACAAAAAGACAGGGGTTAGAGCTGGATGTGGCAGAGTTAAAGATGTTAAGATTTGAACTGGGTGTGACGAGGGTGGACAGGATCAGGAATAAGTATATTAGAGGGTCAGCCCAGGTTGGAAGGTTTGGAGACAAAGCCAGAAAGGCAAGATTATGTTGGTTTGGACATGTGCTGAGGATGGATGCTGAGTATAGTGGGAAAAAGATGCTAAGGGTGAAGCTACCAGGTAACAAGAAAAGAGAAAGGCCTAAGATAAGGTTTATGGATGTAGTGAGAGAGGACATGCAGGTGGTTGGTGTGACTGAGCAAGATGCAAATAGAGTTGCCACCTTTTAACAAGGACAAAGTGGGGCATGGGGTGTGGTCAATAGGGTAGGGGGTGTGACCAACATGACACTGGCCACACCCCCACCACATCACCAGAGTTGTTAAAGGAGATGCAGTATTAGTTATGGATACAACATTGTGACATTACAGCATACTGAAAACTCATACCATTTAAATGAAGTGAACTATTACTGCAAAAACACACATTACTCAGTTGTAACAGTAAATAAACTTTAAAGGAATAAAAAACACACTACTTATTAAACAGTCACTTGTTTATTTAAAAAGTTAAAAAAATCATAAACCAACCATTACTATTCAGAAAAAAAAAATCTACATACCACATACAAGCCAAGTATAAAATTAAGACTTTATTGCCAATTAAAGCTAAAGCAAAGAAAAAACACAAAACGACATACTGTACCCTAATACTACATACTGCACACTAGCAAATTAACACTAAACAAAGAAAAACACAAAATTACAAACTGCACCCTAGTACTTTATACTGCACACTAGTACACTAAATCACTTTTTTTTTAAAAGTGTATTTTGAATTAGATTTTATGGCTTGAAGAAGGGCCCGATTTGAAACAATATTTGAGTAAAAGTCACAACATTGCATCCGGTAATTTACACTCATCATTAGTTCAGCTTTTAACAAGTCCACACTGTATCAGTTTCACACATCTGTCCATTTACCTTTCACCAAAGAAAAAACTCTTTCTGCAAATGTGTTTGAGGTCGGCATAGATAAAACCCTAGCAATTACCGGATATAGTGTAGTCAGTTCAGGCCCTTCTTTGAAAAGCTTCAGCCACTTCTCTCCTGGGGACAAGCTTGTGTTACATAACTGTTCGAGAGAGGGCCTAATTGCCAAGTAGTCCCTAAAAAGATAATCTTCATCTACATCCTGCAGACTCAGGGCAGTGGTCACATTAAGCAAGTCACTGAAAGCAAAGGGTTCATTTAGAGATAATTTAGATAGTGCAAACAAGTAGTTGCTTTCAGTATAATCAAACCACTGTTCCAGGTATTTCACTGCTGTCTCCAAGAACACAATGAAGTCTCTTGTCAGTTTGTTAGCAGAAGTGCTATCTAATGAGCTCATAAGTGCCCTAAGTTTCCCTCCAAAGAAAGCTCCTTCAGCTCTTGCCTGCAGTTTTTGCTTAAGAGAGACCATTACACAAAAAGTTTCCATGGCAGTAAGTGCTGATTTTTCTAATGTACTTATATGTTCATTAAAATCAACAAGAACAGCACAGACAAAGTGCAAATAGTACTGGGGCAGCATAGGAAATTCATTCTCACCATGTTCATTAGCTGAAAAGTACTGCCATATCTGCCAGGGGGTCTCCTCTTCTCCCTGGGAGAGGAAATAGGACTGGAGCACTGCGAGATTTTTCACTCCTCTTTCAATGGCTGGGAGTAGTGACAGCCACCTTGCTGGCACATGTCTTAACAGACTGTCAAATTCCATGCCACAAAACTCAAGAAAGTCTTTCAAGTCTCTGGTCCTAGTGGCCGAACCTGAGAAGTGGTTGAAAAGTTTCATTACAAATACTTCCACGTCATACGGTAGTTGTGCTGCAGCTTTTTTGGCTGCATTGTGAATGATGTGGGCAACACAGTTAGCCTTCTGGAGTGATGGGCACTTTTCTTTTAATCTGGTATACACACCAGATTTCTTCCCATAGTTCACACTGGCATTATCAGCACCATAAGCTGAAATGCTGTCCCAGGGCAAGGAGTGCCTTTCCGTAATGTTGGAAATTTGCTGTGAAATAGCCTGTGCAGATTCATCAGGGTCTTCATAGAAGTCCAAATGGCCATTCACCACCCCTTCTTCTTTAGAAAAATACCTCACAACAAGTGGAAATAATTTTATGTTCCCCTTGTTGGAAGCATCTGATGAAATTGCAAATGAAGTGCCTGGTTTTTGAAGGTCATGCAGGAGGCATTCCAATGAGTGGGTCCCAAAACATTTTCGACTATGGCTTCAGCCTTGGTTCTGCCACAAGATAGTTTCTTTGCAGTGTCCGAGTCACTGTACAACTGGCTGGCCAACTTTACTGCACAGTCCAAGCTGTTATAGGAAATGTTGTGCTTAACAGCATGGAACACCTCAGAGGTTTCTGCTGCAATGATCCTAAGCTCTGGTCCCTCAAGGTTTGCATTCCTTGCCCACTTTGTCATCAGGTGAGTGGATTTAGCTTGAAGAATAGCAGTCTTATGTTGCTCAGTTGCCTCATGTCATGCGACATCATTTCTTCCATCATGGGTCACTAGAAATTCTCTCTTGCAATACCTGCAGAACGCTTTGACATCACTGCATCTCTCGATCCAGTCGAATTCTGTTTTCCAAACATCCTGCCACTTGCACATTCTCTTGCTGCTGGTTGACTGTGATGAAGCTGCTGCTCTCTTCATGCTCGAATCTGTACTTACCTGATATGCAACATATTTACCAAAACTGTGTTAGTAGGGTGCAGTAACATACTGGTGCACAGCACAAATGAACTGGCTCAAAAACATTGGCATGAGAAAGAACTGGCTTGAAAAACATTGGCACGTGAAAGAACTAGCTCAAAGACATTGGCATGTGAAAGAACTGGCTTGAAAAACATTGGCACATGAAAGAACTGGCTAGAAAAACATTGGCATGAGAAAGAACTGTCTTGAAAAACATTGGCATGAGAAAGAACTGGCTCGAAAAACATTGGCATGAGAAAGAAATGGCTTGAAAAACATTGGCATGAGAAAGAATTGGCTTGAAAAACATTGGCATGAGAAATAACTGGCTTGAAAAACATTGGCATGTGAAAAGAACTGGCTTGAAAAACACTGGCATGCGAAAGAACTGGCTCAAAAAACACTGGCACACGAAATAACTGTCTCAAAAAACATTGGCATGAGAAAGAACTGGCTTGAAAAACATTGGCATGAGAAAGAACTGGCTTGAAAAACATTGGCATGAGAAAGAAAAAAAAACAGGAAAAAGTCTGTAAACATTTTAACTTTTAAAAATACAAGAGAAGTAATATAAACTACAATGTACAACAGACTCCATGGGCTCCTTTTCTCTCAAAACATAGCAATTAAGAGTAATTTACCCACCACAGCAATGCAATAAACAGGCCCAAGCAAAAGCAGCACACCCATATGCACATTACAAGCAAAGCAGTACATTTTAACCTTATTAAAATGCATAATAAATTAAATGCACACATTTACAAGTATAAATGAAAACAATCTTGAAACAGCTTCGGCAAATTGGCAACATGTACCTACTAGAATAATAAATGCATTACATTAACTGTTAACATTCCCCCCTCAAAAAGTAGACTTGTACCATATACACATTGACTTGCAGGAACTAACAGGAAAAATTACCCAAACAGTATATCCTAACTTCCTGAAAACAGCATTAAATTGCACACATTTCCATACAAAAAAGTGCAAACTATGCTCGAATATTTTCTATCTGCAAACAGATAATACCCAGAAAAAGCTACGACAATAGAAATACATCACACTAAATTTATATTTCACTGCCCCCCACCAGAAATAAACAACTTCTATACACAGTTCAGCCTTTTAAAAGTAATGCTTCCAAATCATATCCCCAAGAATAATAACAATTACATACACATTCAGGTTTTATACCTTTAAAAAATACTACTCAAAAATCTCAAAATAACCACTGCACAGATTTAAATATTGCGTACTGCACCCCCATCTACCTCTAAACATTAAAAAAAATTAAACCACAGTATATTCCCATTTTAAACTACTACTCAAAAATCTCAAAATAACCACTGCACAGATTTAAATACTGCATACTACATCCCCATCTACCTCTAAACATTAAAAACTTAAATAAAGCACAATATTCACATTTTAAATAACTAAAGCCACAAAATGCTATTATGTACTTACCACTTTCACAGTTTTTGCTGAGCTAGCTTGCTTCCTTCCTGCTGGAATGGCTCAAGTGGCTGGGCTGGCTGGCAGACTCCCTTGCTGGCTAGCAGGCTCCCTCCCTTGCAGGCTGGCTGGCTTCTTTGCCTGCTGGCTGGCTGGCTGGCTTCTTTGCTGGCTGGCTGGCTGGCTTGCTGGCTTGCTGGCTGGCTTGCCGGCGAAATAGAATTTGCAGATCTTTTTCGTTCGCAGCTGTAGAGCTTAGTGCTCTACAGCTGCGACCTTTATTGGGCTCCACTTAGTACATCCCTGCCCCCTCCAGTCCCTGCAGCCAATTGCTGTTGCATTACACCACCCGGACCTAGCAGGGAATCCCTCTAACTGTAGGTCCGGGTGGTGACATAGCCACATTGCCATGGAAAAACCAGAAGTATTTTCAGTTTTTCCACGGCAATTGAATTCACGATCGGGGAAAACAGGACTTTTAAAGTCCCACTCTTGCTGAATGCAGGAAGCGGGATGAGAGGGCTCAACCCGTGAATGTCCCACTAACAATGGGATGGGTGGCAACCGTAGATGCAAAGGACAGGAAGAAATGGAAACAGATGATCCGCTGTAGCGACCCCTAATGGGAACAGCCGAAAGAAGATGATGAAAGTCAGTTTTGAGGTAAAATTAGCTTCCCAGGCCAAGGACAACCATAAGGCCTTCTTTAGTTATGCCAGAAACCTCAAAAGCAGCACAAAAGAGAGTGTCAAACTGGTTGCAAATGGAGCCATATTCACAATGCTGGAAGATATAGCAAATCTAATGGCTGACAAATTCAGTTCCAGAATTACCCCCACAACTCACTCCTGGCCATCTCCCACAGAATACCATCTAACATAACTCTTCCATCTATCAATAGGGAGCAGGTCCTAGCTGCGATCTCTAGAGTGCAGTGGGTTCATGTAGTTTAAAGATTCCCTGTGGGATGCACTGTCAGAGATGATGGGTGGGCAGACTGGTGTGACAAGGGAGATGATTTTTCTGAGCTATGATAAAGAATCAAAATTGCCTAGACGAGATAAGCCCTTGCTGTGTCTAATTATGGTGGCTGCCAAAAAAAGCAATTACTAGAAAATGGAAATCAAAATCTAAACCAACTTTATTAGAAGTAGCAAATATAGTATCAGAGATAAAACAACTGGAACTGAGTTCTTTAGAAAAGGGTAGGAGCAAACTACACAGGAAAAAAGGGAATTGCGGGAACAATACTTACAGGGAAGGAATGACGTTTAAAAGAAGGCAAGACTTAAATGAGCTATGTAACATTTGACTGAAAATGATTGGATAAATTATAAGTGATGTATAATGTTTGCATCTGGGAGAGTGTCAGTATGATTTGTGATGTAAAATGCCTGCAACTTGGATTATATCAGTGTGGTTTCTTTTCATTTATATAAATGTATGATTGCTTATGTTGTAAGTGATGGTTTAATAACGATATTTCTTGTTTTAAAAAAAAAGAACAGGAATTCAATAATTCATGCAGTGTTGCTCAGGTTATATGATAAATAGCAATGTAAGTGAAGTATAATGTTTGTTAAAGTTAATTTGTTAATACAGTTCAATTACTTTTGTATAAATGTAAATTTGCCTATGTCACAAGTCATAATTCAATAAAGGTGTTAAAAATAGGCCAAAAGTACAGCTTCAGTGGGCCAGGATGCCTCCTAAATAGCCTGAAATATGACCGATCAGGGCCACTGGAATCAATGTTCAACTATAGCCTTCAAACAGGCTTTGTGCCATGCGAATGGAGAACTGCAGCAGTCATCCCTCTACAGAAGGGCGGACCATCAAAAATATCCTGGGAATTACAGACCCATTAGTCTGATTTGTCTCATATGTAAAGCCATGGAAATAATTATCATGCAAATAATTAACAATGACGTAGGAAACCTTATGACACTGACCCCACCCAGTTTGTTTTCATTAAAGGCAGGTCATGCCTACTAAACCTGGTGGACTTCTTTGAGATGGTCACGAAGGCAATGAACGAGGGCAAAATGGTGCATATGCCTACTCTTACCTGGCTAAGACATTTGATAAAGAATCCCACTCAGGCATTGCAAATAAAGTCATGGAATTAGGCATGAACCCTATGTAACACTCTGAAGATCTGGCTGGCTCACAAGAGGACCCAGGAAGTTGGGATCAGCGAGACCACCTCCATGAAGAGGCCAGTCACTAGTGGAGTTCCTCATGGCTCTGTGCTGCATCTGCTCCTCTTTGGCATCTACTCCACAGAAGTCAAGGCCAAAATCAAGGGCCTCTGACTTACCAAATTTGCAGACAACTGCAAACTAGAAGCAGTCATAGAATCCCACCATGATACTAATGTCTTACAGGAAGGTCTAATGCAAGAAATGACTGGAACTTAAGTCATGGCTTAAAACTCAATGCCAAGAAATGTATAATAGTTCCTTTTGGGAAGTCAGCTACTTTGAGAAACTATCCCATTAATAAAACATGCCTAAGATTAAACCCAGTATTTAAGGCTTTGGGTATGCAAGTAGATAGTAGCCTGGCCTTCAACCAACGTGTCTCTAAGACAGTAAGTCATTTTATATCGCTCAGCTTATAAGTAGGAACATTGCATCTAGGTCCAGGCAGGTCATCATGCCACAGTGTCCAGCCCTCATCTGACCTATCATTGAGTATAACAGCTCCTTTAGTATGTACTTGACCAGGCACATGCAACAACTAGAACATCCTTAGATGTTCCTCACAAAAAGAATAGAAAGCAGAAACAGTATGCCCTATGCAGATCACCTTAAAGCCCTATCTCTAATACTCTGACTCTTACAGACTGCTGAGAGGTGATCTATGCCTGGCATATAAGGCAACTTTGGATACCACTCTGATGGACCTTTTGCATATCCACAGAACAAACAGCATCAAAAACGTGAGAGCTAAAGACCTAAACTTTGCCTACCACACAAATAGGATATGTTGGAAGACAGGTATGTATCTCAGAGAATTTCCATTCTCTGGAACAGACTTCCCATCCATGTGAAGTAGATCCCTTCTATAACTCTATTCATATGTTATCTAGTGGATGGGATATTGAAAATTCACCTGAGGTCTGGCACCTATGTCTATGATGGACAGAGGCAACCATTAAATCATGCCCTAGCTAACGTATACTATTCAGAATAACCTACAAGGCATAATAACTCATGGGATCCATTTGGGATGCATGGCTAGGCTTGTAAAGGCCCTAATGGTCATTATCCTTGTTTACACCTATGACCCTATGAGCTGTATGTTGTTTACAAACGCAGCATAGGCCCAGCTTATTTTCTGAGGCATTGGGACTCAAAATAATAAGGCTTGTAGTTCTGATAGGGTGCCATTCTTTAGCATTATGCTCTCTTCTTCAGCAGTATCAGCATCAGTCCTTACCTTCATATTGGTCACTGCCACATCCTGCATCAAGCTTAAACCTGGAATTACCATTTAGTGCTGAAAATGCATCTTCCAGCAACTGGGGATAAACCTGAATTAGTGAGCTAACTACTGTAATATGGTGTCACAGTAGTTAACATTTCTGTCTTACAGCTCAGTGTCCAAAGTTAAGTTCTGACTTCTGGTTACTGTTTGTATGGCATTTGCATGTTCTTCATATATATGTACAGGTTTTCTCTGGGTAATGTTTTTCCAAGCACTGAGAAATAGACGGGTTATCTGACTATACTAAACTGTCCATACATGTTGCATTTATCCTTGATCCTGAGGTTCATGCAGTGACTGAAAAGAATTTGGAGTAGATCAGTCAATTTTCTAGATAAATATAACATTAATCTATACTTTGTGATGTCTGATTATCTTGCTTACAGTCAGCAATCAGTGACTTATTTTTACATCTAGAATGCACTGGCAAGAAAAATTATAATCTGAGAACTATGGAAAACAGTTATGGACAGTGAATTTCCTGGCCTTCTTCTTCTTCTCCATTTATCAGGAACCCTAGATACAATTTGAGCTATCCACAAGTCCATGCATTAGTGAATTCTGAGGCCCCATCAAACTCACCATAAAGTTCTATATTTTGTTTTTTCTTCTTTTAACAGTACCTTTTTCAAATGCAACCTCACTATATTCTATCCTTTCTGTGCTTCCACTTTTAGTCCATTACATTCATTTGTGGCTGTGCTGGAAATTCATCAAACAAGAAAACTGGCCACTAGAAAGAACAAAGCATGGCTAAAATAAAACACAGACTCATACATGCCAATTTGCCCATATTCACCCAAACCACATTTGATTTGCTTTCATCTGATTCAACTTTCTGCCAGTGCCAACAGCACCAGACATGTGACTCGTAAGATGTATTGTTTAAGTGAAATGATGCTAACCTGTTAATACTGCTTACTTGTTCTTGCATTGTATTCATTTAGAACAGTTAATGTTATTTTGTTCATGAGGGAAGGAACATTACTAATGTTGTGGGTGAGTGCTTACTCAGGTCTTAAGACTGATGGTTTAATAATTTTCTGTTAACTTTAAACTTCTTGTTTTGTAGTGTGTTGCATAGCAAAGCCGAATGTTCTAGCTGGCTTGGCTGCTTGGACCTGCAAATAACTGTTAAGTTGTTAGCAAGACTCGACTTGCTTTTACCTGATTTGACCTTCTTTTAGTCCCAATGAACTGTGCATATCAAAGTGTCAGGTCACCATGCACTCCATTGTCTCAATTAGCTGTTTTACATTAATATAGCCTTCCTTAGTGCCTTACCTTTTATTCTCTAGACACCTTGGTACCTGCCTTGTTGTTGAATCCCTGCAAAAGGTTACTATAGGTGGCAGTCCTACTGTTGTTTATAACAGCTCTTTTTTCATGTGCTGGTTTGCACATTCTTGCTGCCATTGTTTTACAATAGCTCCTTTTTGTTCGGCTGGGTTGTGTCCACTTGCCATTTTTTGTAATCGTTCCTTCTTGTTGTGATGATTCGCATGCTTGTGCTGTTGTTGTTTACAATAACTCCTTGTTGTGTTGGGTTGGGCTCTCCTTCTGTTATTTTTTTATGATACCTCCTTGTTGTTATAAGGCCATGTCCTATGTACCATGACATGTATACTAACATCTATTATAACTTTGTAGTACTCAGGCCAGTCACTGTCATCTATATGCCTGCCTTGAGCAAACTGACACCTACTGTTAGCAAACTGACATCCCCATTCCACTGTTGCACTGCTGATTCACTGTTCTGCTGTGGCTTCTGATCCTACCACTTCTTTTTTATAAATATTGTGTATCATCAGAGTTTGCTGGACCCTTTATCTAAAACGTGCACGGCATGCTGAGCCAAACATCTGATGACCTACTGGGTGACATACTTGCCTTATATCTCTCTACTGTAACACTGAGTGTACTGCACTCATATTTTAATTATGGAGTGAAACTGTATGTGATATAATGTACACTGCTCTCAACCAATACTACTACAACTGTGCAGCTCTACTTTTTTTTTATTTGTATTTGTTGACAAGGAAAGTTTGACAGGACCAAAAGTTGCTTTTCAGAGTTGGCCCAATATGAAAAATATGACAGAATTTCAGTCAGATCCAAGTACATCAAACTTAATGATGTAGTAACATTAATGTGAAGAACAACTTGTATATGGGAATATATTACAACAAAAAAGCAAGATCTAAATATTGGTAATAACAGAGAAAAAAAGTTATGATATTTTTTGTTGATTATTTATTTATTTTTGCATTATGAAGCACAGCCATATTTACAACACTTACACATTTTGCTGGAGTAAAGCAGTTTAAAAAGCTAGAAATACAACACATTTACAACACAGTCATATGAATGTGAAAAGCAAGTTGTAAAAAAGAGTAAAATCCCATGATTGGAGGAAATCCCTGGTCAGCCTCAGTAAGAAGCTGAGATCCCTCATAAAATCCTCCAAAGCTAGTTACGAAAACAAAATTGCCACTGATTCTAAAGACAAACACAAAGCATTCTATAGCTATGTCAAGAATCTCAATGGCCACACGCAGATCGGCTATGAGTTACAGCACAATGGCACTAAATATACAGAAGCAAATGATATTCCCAACATCCTGCCAGATAGGTTCAGTGCTAACTTTACCCCCCTCTCACCCCCTAAAGGGCCCATCTCTATACCAGAAGAATGCAAAGTTCCTGTAATCATGGCTACACAGGTAAAAACCACAATCTCTAAAGCCAAGAATACAGCATCCATGGGACCTGACAACATCTCAGGCTGCATTCTACATGAACTACAGAATGAACTGGCACCCCACCTAGGTACCATGTTCAGTCATAGCCTCACCTCAGGCTTTGCACCCACTGAATGGCACACAGCGACAGTTATCCCACTCAGCAAAGGGAGAGCCACCATGAACCCTGGGAACTACTGCCCCATAAGCCTGATGAGCCTGGTCTGCAAGGCCATGGAACGTATCATCATGGAACTTATAAACAAAGACATTGGTAATCTCCAAACTCTGAACCCCACCAGTTCGGGTTTGTAAAAGGCAGATCATGTCTTCTAAACCTGATAGACTTCTTTGAAGCAGTCACCAAAGCCGTAGATAAGGGTAAGGCGGTTCACACAGCCTATCTACATCTTGCCAAGGCTTTCAACACCATCCCCCACTCTGGAATTATAGATAAACTCACTAAACTGGGTATAAATCTCTATGTCACAAGATGGGTTGCCAACTGGCTCACTGACAGAACCCACACTGTGAAAGTAGCAGACTCCAAATCCGACTTCAGACCAGTGACAAGTGGAGTACCACAGGGTTCAGTCCTGGGTCCTCTCCTGCTTGGTATCTACTTCTCTGAAGTACAGGCTAACACAGAAGGTCTTTGGCTAGCAAAGTTCACAGATGACTGCAGACTAGGAGCCATAATCCAAACTACTAACAATGTTGACATCCTACAAAAGGGCCTCACTGAGACAGATGCCTGGTGTCAAAGCCATGGCCTCAAGCTCAATGCCAAAAAGCGCATTGTCATCCCCTTTGGTAAAAACTCTGTACCCATGAACTACCACATAGGCTGTAGTCTACTTAACACCAAAAGTGTGATAAGATACCTTGGGACAAAGGCAGACAGTAGTCTCTCCTTTGATAATCACATCACCACAGTAGTCAGGAAATCCTTCTGCGTGGCGTACCTCATCACAAAAGGTTTCTCATCCAGGAAAAAAGAGGTCATTGTTCCCCTCTACTCGTCATTCATTAGACCCATTATAGAGTACAATGCCCCTTTTGGTATGTACTTCACAAGGCATCTCCAACAACTGGAAAGGCCGCAGAAATACCTCACAAAGAAGGTTACCTGCCTCAAAAAGATGCCCTATGCAGAAGGTCTCAAAAAACTCCAGCTTTACTCCTTTGCATATTGCCTACTCAGAGGCGATCTCTACCTAACATACAAAGCTATGTCAAACCCAGAGCTGTTGGACATGCTAAACTTAAAGAAACCCCAGTCCCTCTGAGCTACATGCTCTAGGGACCTAAACCTTGTCACCAGAATAAACAGAACATGCTGGAGAGATAGATTCCTGGCCCAGAGACTTCCCATACTCTGGAACAAACTAGCTATCTATATCAAACAAAGCTCCTCATTAGCACTCTTCAAGAAAATTCTTGATGATTGTATGGAAAATAGGAAATTCACCTGGGGATCACTTCTGTGGCTCTGCTCGACAGGGGCACAGGAAAATAATTTTCTTGTGTGGCGAAAGCCAGGGTACCTTTTTGGCTAGGCTTATATAGGCCTCAAGGCAAATAGCCGAGTACCTACCTACCTATGAACCTAAGTAAGATTATGGGTAGTGAACAGTTATGTTTACACTATATACACATTTTACAATATGAGCATTTATTGACTCAGTTGGTATACTATCAGTATTAAGCATTTCTTCATCTTATCTGTGTTTCCATTTCTCCTTACTTGTTAGGGATCTTACTGCACACTTGCTAAGTTCTACATATCTACTTTATCTATAAACTGCCTACAGATTGAGCCATCAATTTATCTGGCCAATATGGAAATCCAGTCCACTTTTACCCCTCCTTTGTCAGCCTTTCAGCATGTCAGTGTAAATTACTGGAAAGGCTTAAGTCCCAGCTAATAAAAAGCAAGCAAAACAAATATTCTATTTTAATTAATCAGTAACATCAGTCAATGAAAACCAGGCAATTTTCTTTAAGAAATTCAGTAAAATAGATCAATCCAAACAACTATGAAGAGGAAGAGAACTTCAATAAAAAACGCCGGTCTTATTTTCCTTTATTATCTTTATTTTCATTCCAGGTGGAGTTAGAGGCAAGTGAGCACTGTGTCTGATAACATACAACTGAGCAAGCATTCGTTAAATACCACAAGGCTCCATTCATATTAAAATTATAGCTAAAATTACATCGATCTCATTGGATGATGTCAACAATTCATATTAAAATTACTGTTAAATTACATAGATCTAATTGGATGATGTACATTGTGATGTCACCTAATGGGGAGGTATGTTTCAAGTGTCAATTATTCAAAATATTGCAGAGTCATTGTGATGTCACATTTGGGGAGGTACATTTTCATTTATCGATCAGTCAAACAAGTTTGAGAGAAACAGTGTTCTATATATTTATATTTATACAGGTCAATTCATTGTGTTTAATCGAAACTTTAAAGCTGTGTAAAGCTATGTAAGAGAGATGTATTTGAAACACAATTAATATTATATAATTTATAGTTCGGTATTTTTTTACACATCAATGCAATTTTGTTCATAATCATTTTAATTAAGATACTGTGTCTCCAGGGCTCATATACTCATTCAGCCAGTCCCAACATGTGAGCGAAACAGGCATAGTATAAAAAGTGACAACACCAGAAATAAAAGATCATAGTGGCTTAAAAATTAAATAAATAAAACCATAGTGACTTAAGAAATAAGTCTGTAGCGAATTAAGAAATAGTGAGAGAAAGGGTACGGCTATCGAATTTGTAGTTAATGTAATACATATCCCCAGTCATTTAAATCTGCTCCCAGTAAGTAATTATGCCATGGAACAAGTTAAGCTAGTTAAAAATAGGTAATGAATAGAAGAACCAGGTGATCATTAGTCTGGGTGATGTACTAATGGGCTAGTTAGCCTACAAATTAGGCCAGGGGGAGTGGGAAGCCAGGAGTCATCGCTCCTAGTACACCACTTTCGCTAATGCTTCATCAGACTTGCCTCAAAAAAAAAATTACAATAAAACAAAATAAAATAATAAAACTAATAAAAATGTGAGTTGTATCAGGGAAAATTCCTAAAGTAGCTAAAAGATAGGAAATAATCTAAGCTTAGACAGAGGAGAAAGGGGGGGATTGGTGCAGGTTGTGGAGTGTGGGGTTTGGAACTGCAAAGAATATAAATAAATAAATATATATATATATATATATATATATATATATATATATAATAAAAGTATACACAATCATTTCTAAAATAAAAAACAATGATAATAAGTCAGTCAACAAAATAACTGACCATTACATTTCAAGAAAAAAATATCTAATATAAACAACCAAACCTTTGGGGTCTTGACAATCCGTTTTGTAGGTCAGTAATAGGCATGGTGAAATAGTCTTCTAATGTTGAGGACACTGTTTATGGAGATGGTTGTATTTAGTCCTGGGGGTCTTGTTGCCTCTAACTTTAGTTGCCAAATGAGTTCTTTCTTTTTGAGGAGATCATTATAGTTTCCATGGAATTCCATGTATTCAAGTTGTTCTAATATGTGGAAATAGAAAAAGTCATGTCCAGTTGAAACCATGTTCTGCTTAGCTAGAGCATTCATGGGTCTATTCTGCTTGATGTCAGTTAGATGTCTTGCTATCCGTGTTTTTATCTTGTTGATTGTTTTTCCAATGTAGAAACCGTTGCATTTGGCACACTGTGCTCTGTATATGACGCCTTTGGTGTTGCAGTTGCTGTGGTGGTTACTGTGGAAGTCTCTTTTCGAGTTGGGGCAACTAAAATTCCATTTCCCACTCATAAACTTATAATAGCAGCAATTGGGGGGACCACTATCATAGGTCCCAGATGGGAGGTCCGAGGTGAGGTTCATTGTCCTGGCAGCCTGTTCAAGAAAATTTAGTAGCTGGGACTTAAGCCTTTCCAGTAATTTACACTGAGGTTTTACTGAGTGCACAGGAGCTCTCAGATCCACTGGGAAACTTAATAGCTCCTCTGTCCGCAACAACAGATTGGTGCTAGACTATACTGTTTTCTATTTAGCCTTTCAGCATGTGGCATTATTTGCTACTGTATAAAGAGTTTAATACTCGCCAGCAATTAACCACTGCTAGGTCAACATCATATGACCTGTGAAAAGGTGCAAAAATCTTCACAACCTGGTGGTCAACAAATCAGATTATTGGTGAACTTTATACCTCCACACCGAAACCACTGCATGAACATATCAAACATACATATGCTGAGGTGGTCAAGAAATCACTCCCTTAGCCTCCTAGAATCAGAAATAGAAAAGCCTCAGTCACAAATAAATAACACATCTCTACCTATCTCACACAGCACAAATAGCATAAGGTCACATATTTTAGGGAGTCACAACTGTGCAGACCTTAAGCCTTTCACTAAGTCTGCATGCAGAAATTGTAAAATCATAGTAAATGGTAATTCCAGCATTTTGCATACAGATTCTGCAATCACCAGGCTGGATAGGAACAGGGTGACTGTTGTCTTTCTGGAACCAGGATCCTTGACATTAAAAGGGCTTTTGAGTCTCACATCAGGCAAATATGACTACAACCTGGCAGTGATCTATGTGGTTCATGTGGCTGTGAATGACTTGGGACACTCAACTAAGAGAAACATGCAGAAACACATGATGGATCTCACTGAGTACATCTCTAATGCAGATAAGACACTGCTCTTGAGTGGAATTCTACTTTCACCCAATAAGAAGCCCAGATTCAAGAAAAAAACATAATTGGCTTTAACAACTGGTAGAGCAGTGGGTATCTTTTGTGGGAGTCCAATATATATCATCTTGGAATAAGATGCTTGTCAAACCTATTTGATTCATGGATAGCCTGTACATTTCATGCCACAGCTTCTGTATAATGGACAAGGCCTTAGCTGGTCCTCAGTGTCTTTTCTAAGCAAAGGTTATCTACTGGACACCAACAACATGGTTATATAAATCACAGAAATTCCTACTCCTGACCAAATTAAGCAAGCTCTACTGAGTACAAGTAGCCTTAACAAAGTGTTTCCAAGTCTTAAGGTACTAACTTGAACAAACCCATACCTGAATGATAACACAGACCTGGTTTCAGTGAAAAGATAGCACTCTCTCTCTTTTGACTGGGGTTCAAAGTCAATCATACTTTTGGGTATATGGGAAACTGTAGGGCTGAGTCAGTACTTGTCAAAGACCATATTATCTCCAGACTGATTCCTTGTGACCAACAAACTAGAAATATTGAAATCATCCTCCATGTCCTTTGATGACCGTGAAAAATGTCTAAATGCATTAGCTGAATTGTTTGTAAACAAAGACACTTTTATGTTAGAGGATTTCAGTAACTGATCTATTCACTGGAATACCTACATAACTAATGATGGACATGCCCAGAATTTTCTTGGCTTAATAAATGCTAACTCCCTGAAACAAATAGGGATCATATCAATTTAGCTCTTGTCCTAATCAATAACCTCATCTTCTGTAACATCCCCACTGTTTCTCCATTTGATTACAGCTCAGTGATCTTTTGTCTCAAGACTTCCGACAATATTATCACTGCAGAAATTGCCTTGAAATCCACAGACTTTAAAAAGGCAAACATCCTAAAACTATATGATAAGCTTTCAAAGTTCTGTTGCAATACTTCTAGCTCTCATACAACCTCAACAGCTACCTACACCTTAAAAAGTCATTCATATCTACTAAACACCACAGAGTAAGCAACCCCAGTCAGGTTTATATAATGGAAAATGCAAAAATAAACCACTTTGTTGATCTACCCACATTAGTAAACTACAATAAAAGAATAACAATTACTAAAGGTCTACAACAGTTCGACAAATTAGTATACTAAGGAATCTATCAAAATCATTCATAAAGAAATGAAACATACCATCAGGCAAGTCAAAGACAAACATAAAATGAAAATAACAGCTGAAACTAAAGAAAATTGCAAACACTTCTTTATCTACTTTAGAAAAGTAAGAAATGATGCCCAACAATGTTCTGAGCTAATTCATAATGGTATTCCTACCCTCATCCTAAGGATATTAATATACTAACAGATAAATTTAATGCTAACCTCACATTAACTGCAGTTCATGAACTTCCACAGATCATTGTGTCCCTGATCCTTCCTGTTATTACCATATAGCAGGTCTTAATTGCATTCTGCAAGTCCAAAAATACGGCATCCAAATGCCCTGACAATGTACCTCTTTAACTTAAGCAGAATCTTGGAAAAATGGCCACTGTAGTGCCCTAAACATTGTGGCATTATTGCAGACCCCCAGTAACTATAGACCCATCACCTAACAAGAAGCTTATCAGTGAAAGCTGTTATATTGTATTTGGTTCACTGTCTGATATAATAATGGTAAAGAATGGACTACACTATTTAAGATAATGGTCTCATACTGAACACATAGCAATACGGTATTATTATAATTAGCAAACATAAGTTTTCTGCTGCCTACAGTATACACGCCACATTCTCTAGACTGATTTATTAATTTATTTATTTGTTTATTGGCATTTGATTACTGGAAGAGTCTGGTTGGGTAGGTGTCCATTTTCAGTGGAGGCCTGAGAGAAAAGCTCCAAAGTATTACAAAAAGATTTAAAAACAATAATTTTACAATATTTAAAACTAATACAAAACATCAACAGTTTAAATAATTATACCAAATTAGTCATAATGTGAAAATATTGGTTAAGAATGGATACAACTTATATGACAATGACTTAATAGTTAGAGAATTTTTAGCCAGATTATTGAGAAATTAACAATATGTTAGCATAATATAAAATGAATTGCAATATGAATTGAGAGAAAAAAAACAGGGTTATGGCATATTTAGAAAAAAAGTCAGTTGACCAAAGTTAATTGAAGTAAGGAAGTGAGTGAGGAAGGAGGAGTAAGGAGGTATACATTATGAATAGGTAATTGCTCGTATTTAGAGAAATAGTTAATCCTGGTTTTGAGCAAGAGCACAGCCCCTCATGTTTGGCTAGGAAGTCTTTCAAAATAGTTTTAAAAGACTATAGGGAGGGTATTGATCTGATGGATACAGGAAAGGAGTTCCAGGCTTTAGCCACATGATATGAGTACAGGCCATGCCTAGCAGATTTGATAGATTGTGGACACAGAAGATTTTTCGGTCTTTGGGTTGTGAACATACTTATGTAGAATGATATTTATTGTTGGACAAACAGATGGATGCTGGATAATTTTATATTTAGTAAGAATCTGGGTGTATGATGGGGTAGTTCTAATCAATTTAGCAGTAGTGTATCTAGGGTGGGGTGAGACAGTCAACTGCCCCTGATGCAAAGTGTTAGGGAGTGCAATCGGCAAGTCATCATGCCGATCCCAGTTTCTAGTATTACCTTTGCAGTCAAACCTGAATGATGCAGTACTCAATGTGTGGTCTAAACTGTAGCAACTGCTTGCTACATTATAGCAAGCAGTTTGCTACAGTTTTAAAAATAACCAAAACCTGAGCACTGTAGTATTTCATGCAGGCAGAGTATAAATTGTAGCAACAGATTGTTACAGTTTAAAAGAAGAATTTTTTTTAAATAAAACCTGAGCCCTCTGTGCAGTCAGGGTATAAACTGAAACAACTGTTTGCTAGATTAGTAACAAGCAGTTTGCTTCAATTTAGAAGTGTTCTGCGTAGGCAGGCTATAAACTGTAGCAACTGATTTTTTTTTTGTTACTACTAATGTTTGCAGAAGGACGGTCTGGGGCAAGGAACACAAATAGGACCTGAATGTGTGGGGCAGGAGGGAGGGGACAGTATTGTGCATCTGGCCACCTGGTTTGTATGCCAGTAGAAGAGTCTGGCTTTTTTTATGTTCTTCACTTGAAGAGCTGGTGAGGGAGGGGGCACTAATTTGTGTGAGACTGACTTAGGGTGCTGGCTAAGCCAGCTGTGCTTCTGCAGCTTAGAGTTTTAGTGCTATACAGTGGTGGGTTCTGAGGTATTTGCTGCAGATGCATCCACTTTATTAGAGCATTGTTCAAGTTTTCATTTTTGTGATTCCTGGAGGTTGGTAAGGATGAGAGCAACATAAAGTAGTAAGGGGAGTAGATAAGTAGTGGCAAGTATAGTCTTTGTTGCATTGGTGAGAAAGTTTTTGGCTCTGTAATGCATCCCAAGTTTTTGATGATTTTTTTAATGCAATTTTATATAAGCAGGTTAAATTTAAGACTATCATATACTATCATCCCTAACAATTTACTATGAGAAGTGACTTCAATGGTTGTATTATTAAGAGAGTAGATTTATATATATATGTATATATATATATATATATATATATATATATATATATATATATATATATATATATATTATTTTATTTTTTTTTATTTTCATGAGAGAGGGATTTGAGGAAAAAAAGTAGTTGTTTGTTTTTTTTTTTTTTTTTTTTGTGGGGGGGTTGAGCATGTGTTGTAAGCTATAAAGCCATGTTTCACTGGTTGTTAAAGCCTTCTGAATAATGTTTTGGAGAGGTGCAAGTTGTCAGATGTGCATATGACTGCATATATCACATCACATCAGAGCTCTTGGTGCCTTCATGGAACTCTTGTTGTTCTTTTACCATCATGCTGCAATTGTGGTGAGAAAATCCATCTGTTTGACCTAATTAATATCCAAATATATCTCATTTAGGTTGGAAAAGAATATGATTTGTCTGTACAAAGCCCACATCAAGGCAACTATAGAATACAATGCCACTTTGGCATATACTTATCCAAACGCGAATGCCAGTGGAGGCTAGGGTAATTTTTTACTCAATAACCTCATATTCAAACTAATGAATGACAGGTATTCCCTTCTGCTTATAAATGAACTCTTTATTAGAAATTCCATTTACAAATTGAGAAGCCAGAAGAACTTTCATTTGCAGAAACATCCAATTCTCTTTGCTGCCACAGAGAAAACATTCAGCAGAGTTGTTCCTGGATTCTGGAATGCCTTGCATAAAATATACAAAATAGTTACGGTCTTCCGATATTTCACAAACTGCTAAAACTACATCTGTCATAATGATCACAGTATATACCTTTATGGGACCAGTAAAGGATTTGCCATTTGTTTTTCAACTCATGAAAACATTCCAAGACAGTTAATTTAATTATACAAATATGTAGATATTTGTATTATGAAGTTATGAATCAGTGGATAACTGTCATCTTCACTGTTATAATCATCTGTGGATAACTGCTATCTTTACTGTTATAATCATCTGTGGATAACTGTCATGTTCACCATTATAATCATCTGTGGATAACTGTCATCTTCACCGTTATAATCATTTGTGGATAACTGTCATCTTCACCATTATAATCATCTGTGGATAACTGCTATCTTCACCGTTATAATCATCTGTGGATAACTGCTATCTTCACTTTATAATCATCTGTGGATAACTGTCATGTTCACCATTATAATCATCTGTGGATAACTGTCATCTTCACCGTTATAATTATCTGTGGTTAACTGCTATCTTCACTGTTATAATCATCTGTGGATAACTGTCATGTTCACCGTTATAATCATCTGTGGATAACTGTCATCTTCAACGTTATAATCATCTGTGGATAACTGTCATCTTCACCATTATAATCATCTGTGGATAACTGTCATCTTTACCATTATAATCATCTGTGGATAACTGTCATCTTCACCGTTATAATCATCTGTGGATAACTGTCATCTTCACCGTTATAATCATCTGTGGATAACTGCTATCTTTACTGTTATAATCATCTGTGGATAACTGTCATCTTCACCATTATAATCATCTGTGGATAATGGTCATCTTCACTGTTATAATCATCTGTGGATAACTGTCATCTTCACCATTATAATCATCTGTGGATAACTGTCATCTTCACCGTTATAATCATCTGTGGCTAACTGTCATGTTCACTGTTATAATCATCTGTGGATAACTGTCATGGTCACTGTTATAATCATCTGTGGATAACGGTCATGTTCACTGTTATAATCATTTTTATCATCATCATCATCATTACTTTTCCTTTTGCATTGTATCTCAATAAAGGCATGTTTTATTGTTCAAATGTATTGGGCAATTTACACTATTTAGGGTAAATGTAATGCTAAACAAACAACTATGCATGTGTCTAGTTCACTACTGTTTTTGTTCATGTATATACTGATGTATATTTGTTGCCATTTCGCCTGTGTCATGATTGAAATTAGTCCATCATTTAAGACCAGTTCATCTCCCACTTAATAAAGGAACTAAATAAGTAACAAAACACGTTACACAACTAGAAAGACTCCAGAGGTTCCTGATGGCAAAAGTCATTGGTCTAAAGGCTGCAGCCTACCAAGACAGGTTCAGAACTGTATCTTCATACTTTGTCTCTTATAGACTGGTATGACCCAAACCATGTCAGGCTTTTTATGCCACAAATGTCCTACCCTTCCCCAATTTCTATACCTCCAAAAAACAGCTTCACAAACACCCATACAAAGGATTTAAATTTATATCTATATAGGAGGATATATTCATCTCCTACCGCATCTCTGTAATAAATAACCTACACATATATATAACAGAGTGATACTCTAGCTACATTTAAGGTGAATTATGAAAACTAGATGAGTGTCCATACGTTTTATCACAGCCAAACCTGTTTTACCTCCTAAAGGCAGTAGGTGCTCTTTGAGGGTGGATGCTGGTGTAAATGGCCCTTGGACTGATTTTGCCTTGTACTCTCTTTGATGCTGAGCAACTTAAGTGCTAGGGTTTAGTGTTGCAGTGTATTGTATAGTGTGAGACGTCAGTACACGTTTCATTTTCTTTCCTTTTTTTCACTGTGGTGCAAATTAGGTATACATAATTTCAGGGGGTGTGAAGGGACTGAATTCCACATCAGAGGTGCAGGAGGGCTTGCCACCCTGCAAGAAAAGATTTTAGATTTTTTTGTGGCTGCTGTTATATTAACACTAACTACATAACCAATTATTAAAGCCAGTTATCTTGTCTTGAAATTTATGCATCTTTCTTGGTGAGGGCAAGATACTACTCAAGATCAGTGTCTTTCTTGCTCTCTAAAATATACATAGTAAATGCCATTATGTCTCTCTGCATGCTACTCTGGGTGGAGTGCCTCAGATCATTCACTATCACATGGACCACTACTAGATTGTATTTGTCTGGATTAAGGGATCCTTAGGCCCTTGTGACATCAAAGTTCTGGAAAAAGACAAGCATCCTACAGTCACCTTGTTCTTGTCCACTATTTTAATTGCAGAATCTGTATGCCTATCTATAGAGTCACCCATGACTAAACATTTCCCTATGTGAAAGCAGACTTGGTGGGGTTTAAGGACTACTAACTAACTAACCACCTGCTTTCTTGGTAGCTCTTGAGTGATATGTGAAGATTTGCAGTATGTGTCAGTGCAGATGGAGTAGGTGTTGCCTTGTATGCAGAAAGCTTGGATCCTTTCATGTGTGCTCTGGGAGGCTTTGACAAACCTTTCTTTGCAAACTCAGCATATGTTATAGGCTTATTGGTGTGTTGAGGAAGTATGATGCTTATGGATGGTGGGCAGATGAAAGAGATTTGTCTACATGT
The DNA here is from genome assembly GCF_019279795.1 of Protopterus annectens. Taxonomy (NCBI): domain Eukaryota; kingdom Metazoa; phylum Chordata; order Ceratodontiformes; family Protopteridae; genus Protopterus; species Protopterus annectens. The sequence continues at coordinate 1,256,995,796 of NC_056745.1, forward strand.
TTCTTAAGTATTGACATCTCTCAAAGGTTATGCTACCAATTGGTAGCTGCACTGAACAGTCAGTAAGCATAATGTAGTGCCCACACTGCTTTTGAATTCCTAATGCAATCAGACTGGACACACATGGGGTGATAGCAGACTGCTGAACTATGTTGCTAGAGAGTGGAGGATGGGGGCTAGTCAGGGTTGAAGAGCGAATACTACATAAAACCCTGACAATTTGTGGATGAAGTATTTAAGGTGATACTCTGAAGACAGGTTAGATGGTAAACTAGCACTACTTTGTGAAAACAAGAATTAGTTTGCCAGAAATGATGAGCACTGAGGATTCACCTACTGGCTACTACCTGGAAAATACTACTGTTGGTCTCACTGCAGTTAAATTCAGCTAGGAACCAATATCATTTTGCTTTTTCCTCTTTCCAGAAGCAAAACAGCAGCATTAATCCCAAGTTTATTTCTAAGAAGCAAGTGACAGGCTTGGTGATCAGCAGTCTCATCCCAGATGCTGGATAGGGATGTAAGCTTGTTATTGCTTCTCTTGTTATATGCACTGGATAGCACATATAGCAGCTCAGCACAATAGAGCTACGTTGCACAATGATCCAAAATTAAAACTGAAGAGGATTCCACCAAAATGGCAACCAGATCAGACACAAAAGTCCCATAAATACTGTACAATCCTAGTCAGGAAACAATGTTCATCTTCTTCTTCTCACAACAGAAGAAATACAGTAGTACTAATCCCAAGCTATCAACCAAGAAACAGTTTTCTGGCTTTTCACTGATCAGCTCCCCCTAGGAAGGCTAGGAAATAATGTCTCTCATTTTCTTCTCTCACCAGAAGCAAAACAGAAGTACTAAACCTAAGCAGATTCTTGAGAAATGGTTTGTAGGTTCTCCAGTGACCAGTAATCTTGCACAGGCTATTGCAAATTTTAAAAGTAAAATGGTGGAAAAAAAGGTGGGTTAATAGCTATAACATGTACTAAACGGTTACCTATTGCATTCACGAAAGCCATTGTCAACACAAGAATAGCAAAAGTGCAGAACGTCGAACAGGTAAACAGAAATCTCCATAAGGGGAGATTTTCATTTACTTCAATGTAGTGCGGTCTCGGGGTTGGTATATTTAAGTAGCATGGGGTCTGGGGGGTGCAGCCCCCCACATGGAGGGTGCAGGGGGGCTTGCCCCCCAGCCTACACCCTTTAGATTTTCTTTTTTTTAATTTATTTTTTCTGAACATTCAAAATTTTAATGGTTCGATCATTAAAGGTCGACCTTTATTGATTCGAACCATTAAACTTTCAATGTTCTAATACAGACCCATACTAAGCAGGTGGGAAGATATGAATGAGTGGGTAACTGATGCTTAAATATTCTAGGTGAATGTCCTTCCTGGATTGATCTTCTACTGCTCTCTAGTATGCTCAAATGAGAAGAGACCAGAAAGAGCTTCTATACTTAGATGTACAGCATGAGCAGGCCACTTAAAAGATGCTGAGTAAAAGAAGCTGCAATAAAAAAGAACAAATGAATAGAAACAATGGAAGTGTGCAAACCTTAAAAGAAGAACTCTGAAAAGACACACAACAACAGCAGTCACCAATCAGTGGCACCTTCAAAGATGAAAAGCTTTTCCTGTTGTGCTTACCTCTATGTAAAAATGTTACTTTCTAGCTCCTCCTACAAATCAAATAGACATTTAGAGTCGGAAAATGGGGAAAAATTGCTTACTGGTCCTAACCAAGAACTTTTATAACTCAAAGAAAATTTATTAAGTTAAATGAATACAATAAAATAATTGAAATTTAAAGTAAAATAAACTGCAATAAAAATAACAAAATAGTAGAGCAATGCAAGTGTGAAAACCTTAAATTAAGAATTGTGAAATAGTCAATATAATAGCAATCACAAATCAGTGGCAGCTGCCAAAGATTAAAATGTTTTTATTGTCCTAATTAACCTTAAATAAAAATGCTATTTCTTAGTTCCACCCACAAATCAGCTAGTCTTAACCCATCTGCAGTTTCCATACTCCTGTTTTACACAGGTCATAAAACATTTTAATAAACAATAGATGCAATCATGGCTGATTTATTATCAGACATATAGAAAAAAGATAGACAGTACAAAATAAGATGTCATTTGCATGTGTTCTTTCTCCGCTACTTTGTTCTGTCACCTGATTCTTATATTTTAGTCATATAACTAAATAATAAATACTGAAATTATGTAGCAATCAATACATTGCCACTTAAACTGCCCAGTAGAGCATATAACCTGAGATGATTTATTTTAAATCGAAATCCTCTCATTTGCTTATTGGAACTTCTGGATACTTCCTTTGCAGACTTGCAAGCAATGATTCCACTAGTGGTTTAACAATTTAAGTTGTAAGTTTTGCTTACTGTGTTTATGGAACTGTTCAATTTTTTAAAAGTAGTTTCTGTCTTAAAAAAAATAGTCTGGCAGACTATTTATAGTCTGTCTATAAGTAATTGTGATTGGTTAATGAAGTTTGTAAACTGTCAAATTATTTCTTAACTTAGAACAGTTTAATAGATTACATAATGTCATTAAGCAATCGTGATCATATACAGACAATATGTGTGGGATACGAAATGGATATTTTGCTCAGGGTTTGAAATTCTGTTGCTACAGTTCTGTTTATGTAATTTATTTTATTTTTATCAGTCAAGTAGGACCACTGAAAGAACACCCCAGCAAACACACAAAAATAAACATTCACTAGTGTGCACACATGCACATGCAATCATCCAGCAGCACAGTTGCAATATACACTGTTGAATGCTAACATCAACAGAATTGCTGAGCTGTTTTATCACAAGCACTCATTCTCAACAAGTAGTATACAAAAAGGAGAAACATAGACTGTTCCTTCTGTGTGGGATGTGCTTGTGTTTAAGAGAAGTGGGAGTAAGAGAATGATGAAACTTTTGGATACACCAAAAGTATTGGCATTAGGAGTAGCAGTGTGCATGCCTTTGTGTTTGTTTGTGGGTTAGAGTTAGCGTAAGGGCTGAGAAAGGGGTAAGAGTAAGTGCTGTGCATTTGTGCAGGTGTTTGTGAAGTATGTGTGAGTGTCTTGTTTACTGGCACTGTTAGGGAAAAGATTTTTCATAACTTAATATATAGCGTTGAGGTTAAGGATAGGGGCAGTGAAAGGGTTAAGGTTAGCACACGAGTAAGGTGGTACTTAGAACTTATCTAAAGTCAAGCTCAACCAATTACTAAGTTTGATAATTTTGTTAGTGCTTTCATAACTAACCTACACATGGCTATTAAGATAGCAATCCAATATGGTTGCAGCCTGTTTTTTATGCACATATTTATGAGTCACTCCATGTAGAATTAATGAGGTTCATATGTACCACATATTTCTGAATTGTTTAGTTATTACTCACTGCAACTAATCTGCTCCAGGGAAACTCACAGCATTGCACATGCATAAACTACGTATGTAAATAGTAAATTTCTTGTGAGGGACTCCATCAGCTTGCAACCATGAAACCATGATCCATGCACCTGACAGAGTAGCTCATGCAGAACTGTTAAGATTAACAGGAGATGTGTTTGAAGACATATCAAACAAGATTCATATGAAGATGTTGATAGTAGCAGTGAAGAAAGCAGATTGGGAAGTGCTGAATAAGGTAATGAGAGAGAGAGAGAGCAAAAACAGAAGAAGGTGGTTGGTGATGTTGAAGAAGAATGATGGGGGAAAAGGTTAGATTGCAGAATGTGTATGACCCCAGTTAGCATGATGCAATCAGAGGATGGGCAGACTATTTGGAATGAAGAATTTTAATCAGGAGAAACTGCACATCATATGGAAGGGAAATTAAAATTGTACATCTAATAGAAAAATGGTGGCTAAAATACCCCGACAGAGAGCAGTTCACATTTTAGGGAAAGTTAGAAAAAAGCTGTTAATAGTACACTGAAATAGAAAAGTATGCAGGATGTAAGGACCATTTTTCACAGCATGCCTATCTAGTTACAAAGTAAATGGAGTGGTATTAGGGGAGGAGTAGAAATGGCATGGACACTGAAGAAAAGTCAGTGAAAGTGAATATTTGGTAAATAATGTGATTGCAAGGAAAGGAGCAGGTAAGCAAGAGTAGAGAGGGAGTGCCTGATGAGGGTTAGAAGTAAAAGATCAAGTAACTGAGACAGAAATGTATAATTAGTGGGATCAGAAATACAGAGGGATCTCAATGCTTCAAGAAAGAAATGATGAAGGAATTCTTAACAAAGTACTGCTAAAAGATGGCAACTATCCAGAAGTATGGCACATTGCATACCTCTCTATCTCCTCTTAAGCCCAAGAAATGTTGACAAAGCCAAAAATAATGGGGAGACAAAGATCCAAATTCAAGGACAGATTTTAAATATTAGTCTTGTATACGTAGAGAATTTTCTGAAGAATATGCAGTCTGGGACTTCCAAGATGACTGCACATTGAGTAACAGCTTGCTTCTAGGTCTCCCAGTATGAAAACAGAAACTCAGCAGAGAAGGCCAATAGAGTTGTGTTTATGGGTAAATTTCAGTAACTGGCTAGTAACTGCACTGCCCCAATGCCAGGAATAAAAAAATACAGAAGACCTGGAAAAAATCAGCTACAAAATGTGAGGAAGAAAGACTGACTGGGGAAAGCTCTGCAGCTGTTCAGCAAAAAGCAATGCAACTTTCAGACATGACTTCTAGTAGCCTAGAGGAAGTTATTGGCAACTGCATACAGACCTAGCTAAAATAAACAAAACATTGATCGAGTATATCAACACAAACAACAAACGACTGAAAAAAATCAAAGAAGCTTTAAACAGACATTCAGATGAGATAATAAAGCTGCAAAATTCAGAGGTCAAAATGAAGAAAAGTCTGTTTGAATATGAAACTGCTCAGGAAGAGATATTTCAACAACTAATAGAATTAGAGGACAGTGCATGTAGGGAAAACCTGAGATTGTTAGCTATACCAGAGAAGCTGGAAGGAACAGACTACATTTATTTCATGAAAACTCAAATAAGCAACTGGACTAGTATTCCACAGCAGGAGTTATTTGAAAGGGCACATTGTGTGCATGCTCCAAACTTAGTTATAAAAAAGCAACCTAGACCTTTAATAGTACAGATGCAATCCTGCCAGCAGAAGGAGTTGATTCTGACAAAACTGTGGCAGAAGGACAAAATACTAAAAGTCAGAGACAGCAGAGTGTTTGTGGAAAATGATTACTCATTGTACACCAGGCAGAAGAGGAGTAAATTCATTCCACTATTCAGGACACGTTGAGATGCAGGTGTGAAATTCAAACTGCTGTATCCAGCTGTCTTTAAGATATTCTTCCCTGGAAGGACAAAATCATTTGTTGATGAAGTGTATGCTAAGGAGGAAATACAAAAGTTTGTCCAACAAAAAGTGAGCTGTGAAACAAGGAGATTCTGCTTTTTGTTATTCTGGTAATAAAGATGACAGAGAGACTGTACCTGTGAAATCTTTTTCAGTATTTCAACAGAAAATGTTGGGGAGAAGAAAGGGAGCATGAGAGTTGACTAGAAGAATCAAGAGTATGTTGGAAATGAAGCAGAGACATGATTTGGGTGATGGAGTAGAACAGTAATAAAACCAGTAACTTATTGTTGTATTACAATGTAATAATTATAGTTGGGAAATTTGACAAATAAGAAAATCTGGAAATAATGGACTTTTTCAAAACTTGTAGGACTTGTGGAGAACTTTAAAGTATATGCCATATTTCATGTCATTAATGTTCAGAAAATGCTTTGGCGGGAGGTAACTGTAAATAAAGAAAACATTTTCTTTTCTTAATAGCACTGTATTTGTGGTATATGGTTTTCTTTGCATGCTATTTTTAAGTATAATGGGGACTATAAACAGGTGCTGTTGTTTTTTTTCTCCCCTCTTCTCTCTTTCTTCTTGTATAGTTTGAGAAATAATGGCAATGCAATGTAAAAAAAAAAAAGAAAAAAAAAACAAATAGAGTCTGGTTAAAAAGGCATGACAAAGGTAAAATGAATGTGCTTGTTCTCATTCTTTCATGGGTCAATGACTGGATTAAATACCTTAGATTAATTAGTTTTAAGAGAGAGCTAGTAAATGAAAAAGAATATTGAATTTTGAATTGAGAAATATTGAAAATTGAATATTGAATATTATGAGGCTTTTTTCTAGCAAATGCATGTATACTTAGTAGTAATTCTGCAGCTGGTCTTCATGTTTCCGTGGAAGCAATCTGATAAAGAGAAACTGGCTGTCTGATTCTCATATCTCCATGGAGACAATTTAATAAACAGAAATTGGAGACAGTCTAGTGGAAGGGGATTGGTTAAGGGAAAAAAAAAGAGAAATTGGATAGGAAATAATGTTCTCTGAAAGCAGTCAGGGGTTTTCCCAGCTGGGGGAGCTTTAAAGATAAGACAAAACCATTTAGACTTGAAGTAAAGATTTCTCAGTTTTTTAATGCAATGGGGATACTAATATAAACCAGTGCTTTTGTTTTTTTTTTTTCTCCTTTCTTCTCTCTTTTTCTTTGTTCAGTTTTAAGAAATGTAGGCACTGAAATGTAAAAAAAAAGGATGGAAAGGGGGAAAGGGGTAGAGAAGAAAGGTCTGGTTAAGAGAGTATGACAAAAGAAAAATCAGTGTGCTTTTTCCCATACTTGCACAGGAAATGACTGGGTTAAGACCCTAGGCATTATCCAGTAACAAGTTTATTACAAAGCATGTAAATGAAAAATAATACTGAATATTATAGTTTTTTATGGTAAACAAGCAGTTTTGTGTCTGTTTTTCATGTCATTAGAAGACACATTGACAAAGGAAATGGCTTGGAGAAAGTGTTTATTGAAAACATTCAAGTGTTTTCTCAGCTGGAAGAGCTATAAAGACAGACAAAATCAAATAGCACTTACTAATAGCATAGGCTGTACCATGCGTCTTAGCATGACTAACATTTCTTTTTGGTTAACTCTAGCCTGTCTGTGTGGCTATCAGCTTAGAACTTTTGTTCTTATTAGGAAGCAAAAACATCAATATTTGAAAATGTACATACAGTGGATATAAAAAGTTTACAGACCCTAAAATGCCAGGGTTTTGTGATATAAAAAAATGAGACCACAATAAATCATTTCAAAACTGTTTCCACCTTTAATGTGACCTATAACCTGTACAATTCAATCGAAAAACAAACAATTCTGTTAGGGGAAAAATACAAAAAATAAAAAAATGTACAATAAGCGGGGTTGCATAAGTGTGCACACCATTAAACTAATACTTCATTGAAGCATCTTTTGATTTAATTACAGCATCCAGTCTTCTTGGGTAAGAGTCTATCAGCATGGCACATCTTGACTTGGCAATATTTGCCCACTATTCCTTGCAAAAGCTCTGCAAATCTGTCAGATTGTGAGGGCAGCTCTTGTGCACAGCCCTCTTCAGGTCACCCCACAGATTCTCTACTGGATATAGGTCTGGGCTCTGGTTGGGCCATTCAAAAACTTTATTTTTCTTCTGGTAAAGCCATTTTTTGTTGATTTGGATGTATGCTTGGGGTCATTGTCATGTTGAAAGGTGAAATTCCTCTTCATCTTCAGCTTTCTAGCAGATGCCTGAAGGTTTTGGGCCCAAATTGACTGGTATTTGGAACTGTTCATAATTCCCTCCACCTTGACTAAAGCCTCAGTGCCAGCTAAAGAAAAGCAACTCTAAAGCATGATACTGCCACCACCATGCTTCACCGTGCAGATGGTGTTCTTTTGGCGATGACAAGTGTTGTTTTTGCTCCAAATGTACCTTTTGGAATTGTGACCAAAAGTTCATCCTTGGTCTCATCAGACCATAACATATTTTCCACATGTTTTTGGGAGACTTGATGTATTGTCTTGCAAATTTTAGCTGGGTCTGGATGTTTTTCTGTGTAAAAAAAGGCTTCCGTCTTGCAACCCTACCCCATAGCCCAGACATATGGAGAATACAGGAGACTGTTGTCACACATAGTACACAACCAGTACTTGCCAGAAATTCCTGCAGCTCCTTCACTGTTGCTGTAGGTTTCTTGGCAGCCTCCCTAACCAGTTTTTGTCTTGTCTTTTTTATCAATTTTAGAGGGATGTCCAGTTCTTTGCAACGTCACTGTTGTCCCATATTTTCTCCACTTTTTGATGACTGTCTTCACTGTGTTCCATGGTATATCCAATTGTGTAAAAATGTTTTTGTACCCTTCTCCTGACTGATACCTTTCAACAATGAGATCCCATTGATGGTTTGTAAGCTCTCTGCGAACCATGGCTTTTGCTATAGCAAGCAACTGAGTAAATGTCAGGAAAATCCTACTAGGACAGCTGAGCTTTATTTGGGGTTAATCAGAGTCTCTTTACTTGATGGCAGGTGTGTACCCAAGAAGACTGAGCGCTGTAATTAAATCAAAAGGTGCTTCAACAAAGTATTAGTTTAAGGGTGTGCACACTTATGCAACCAGCTTATTGTACATTTTTTTATGTTTTATATTTTCCCCCTAACAGATTTGCATGTCTTTCAATTGAATTGTACAGGTTATAGGTCACATTAAAGGTGGGAAAAGTTTTGAAATGATTTATTGTGGTCTCGTTTTTTTTTATATCACAAAAACCTGGCATTTTAACAGGGGTGTGTAAACTTTTTATATCCACTGTAGCTTTGTGTGTTATTATTAAGTTGTTAGGTTGTGGGGGTGGGGGGAGTTGGAGTGGTTGTTTGTTCTGTTTGAGGGCTTTCAAAAAACAAAAAGTTATGTAAGATGTGGCATAGGCTCAAATGGATATGACAAGAAACAACTGTATAAAAGACGAACCTCCCGAACAGTATATGCATGTAACATAAAAGTGGGAACTAGACATTTAACGAAAAAGAAGTTATGCATAAAAGGTGGTAATAATAACTATATAAGAGAATGATGCTTTCTGTAATGTCTTTTAATCTGAATGGTCTTACAGAGAAATATAAAAAAGAAACAATAGTGAAATCTATTAAAAATGTAGAGTGCAAATAGCTGTGCTACAGGAGACACATCTGGAAAGAATTGAACATGTGAATTTGATAAAGAAATGTTTTCAGACTGGTTATTCAGTGGAATATCTGTGGCAAAGGAAAAGAGGAGTACTTATATTAATTGCAAGAGGAGCACCAATAGTGATGGAAGAGGAAAAGGAAGATTACACTGGCATGTATTTACATTTTACCTAAAACTGCTATAACAGAGTGTAAGAAAATTATGGAAGAAATAATCAGCTCTCAGTGAGGAATATTACTTATAGGTCAAGAATGGAATTTGGTTTGCAACAGTGAAGATGTGTCTGGGGGCCTAGAAGGGAAAATATAACAAGGAGGGTAGATTTTTCAATAAATGTATGAAAATGTTTGGCATGGAAGATGGGCATTCAGTGCTAGGAGTTCAGAGTGAATTTACATATTATTCTCCAAGATACAAAAACTGGGCTAGGCAAATTATAATTTCTATCTCACAGGAACATGTGCATTTAATTGAAGATCTTGAAATGAACCCAATAACTATTTCAGATCATGAGCCAATAATAACTAAAATAAAAGTGAAATGTAATGAAATAAAAATGAGACACTGGTGTTTTCCCACCTATTGATTGAAAAGAGAGGAATTAAAGTAATGGGTTTTGGAATTAATTCAGGAGTTACTAGAGAAGATATAAATTTCTTCTGAAAATATAGCTAGGGAGTGGGTTAAAATTAAAGTGGAGTTTAAAACTAGGGTGGAAATAAAGGAAAAGGAGATATGGTTAAGAAGTAACAAGAATTATTTAGAGGGACTGACAAATTTTAAAGTATTACAAAATAGGGGGACTATCCCAGAACAAGAAAAGGAGCAACTGCAGAATGCACATTCACTTGGAATGTAGACTGTTTTGAGGCTGCATTTGAAGAGTAGCTCTAGTGTTCCTGATAGACTATGCTTTAGACTGTTCAAGAGATAACCGTGGATATTGTTGGGACCCACAGAGGTGGTGTTCTTGGCTTTAGCGAGTGCTGCCAGCACCTGGATTCTGCTAATAGTTGGGGGAAGTATGTTGGAGGGAATTTTAAATGGAGGAGCTGAGGGAGAGTGGGCAGTGAAGTCTGAGCTGAATTTATCAGACAGTAGATTTGTTATGTCACACTGATTGGTGAAGGTGGTACTGCTCACCACCAGTTCTGCAAACTGCTGTCTGTTACCATTAAGCATCAGGACATAGCTGTAGAGAGCCTTGTAATTTTCCTTAGCCTGCAAGGCTACATAGACCTCATAGTTGGCCTTATTAGCTTCTTGTTTAGATGAGGACATGACTTGGGGGGGGGGGGGCAGTGCAATGCTCTCCTATGTTGTTGAATACAGATCCAGTATATTTTATACTCTGGTTGGAGCATTCACTAACTATTCTAGGGTGTTTGTGTTAGTTAATAAAGTCCAGGAAGTGTTGTTCCTGTGAGTTTGAGGTAGTTTCCCAATCTATAGAGAAGTAGCTAAAATCAGCCATAAACATGGTGTTTAGTTAGATGGTGCGAGCCTCTAGTAGGTGTAGATAAGAGTTGTGAGACTGTGAGCATAGATGGTAACTTGTAGCTAGCCATGATATGGTGAAGAACCTTATCTATGGTGACTTGCATGTGGATAAGCTCCTTGCTATCATCCTGTTTAACCAATCTGGAGGTATGTTTGCTGCTAACATAGATCAAAAAAGTAATCTCCGTGGTATCCCCGAAGTCTCAAAACAACCCACTAAAGTGTAGTGGGTCCAAAAACAAAACAGTGTAAGAAATTTCTCTGTGTGGAAGATTTTCAGTCCATATATTTCTAGTTAATCACTGTATATTAATCAGATCAGACAATAGTAGTAGAAGTAGCGAACTTAAACTCGTCAAGTCAAAACAAACCAAAACAAAAAATAATAATAGAAAATATATAATTGTACAGCATTACTAAGTATTCGAACATAATCCAAGCAAGGCAGACAGTCTGTTTCCAGTCGAAAATCCTTTATTAAGTACACAGGATTTTCGACTGGAAACAGACTGCCTGCTTTGCTTGGATTACGTTTGAATACTTAGTAATGCTGTACAATTATATATTTTCTATTATTATTTTTTTGTTTTGGTTTGTTTTGACTTAAGACGAGTTTAAGTTCGTTACTTCTACTACTTTTGTCTGATCTGATTAATATACACTGATTAACTAGAAATATATGGACTGAAAATCTTCCACATAGAGAAGTTTCTTACACAGTTCTGCTAACATAGATCAAGACCACTCCACCAATCTGTGCTGTTGTTGATCTAAATGTGTGGAAGGCACTGTTGCCTTGCATTGCTGGAGTACTTTCTATGGCTTTAAACTAACTTGGTCATGCCACATCTACATTCTCCAGAGGGAGGAGGGCTTGAAGGGTGTGGAGATTTTTTTATTTATGTTCCTAGCATTCAGCAGTAACACCTTAAGGTTGCACAGAGACTTTGCCACTGTGTTTGTATTTTTGTCTTTTTGGTATTACCTAGAAAAGGCTCTAAATGTCTGGATAAAGTTTTAGCCAATATGTAAAAGCCTAGGGGGGGACAGGTGCAGCCCAACCTTGTCAAAGCAATGTGGTCTGTTGACCATGTCCACCTATACTGATTGACACTGAATCCACCTACAGTGACACCAGAAACAAAGGTTTCAATTATTTTATGTTCATACTGTGGCATCATCCTTGGTGAAGGTAAAATACTGCTCAGTGCAAAGCTCACATCTATCCGTGACACATATTCTGAAAGATCCATTATACCTCTTTTCAAACAGTCCAATGAGGTACATCTCAGGTCATTTACACCCACATAGAATCCTATCAGTACCTGGGATGTAGTGATTTGAGTGTGTATGAAATATTGTGGATCCTGGCTCCAGATAGTCAACTAACCATTATGTTCTACTTGTCTAACCTGGTGGGTGGGGCATCCATGCAGTGTCATGCTGTTTGCAGGTCTAATACTAACTTAATAGGGAAATTTTACTCCCTAGGCATTTGTCACTATACAGGGCATTGCCAGCTACCATATTGAGGTGGGTAGCTCTGTGCAAACTCACCTAATTTATAACTGAGGAAAAAAACTTGGAAACTGACACCTATGCCTCTAGCAAATAAACATCTTCACTTCGATCTCCCTGGAATGTTTTCCAAATCAGATAGACCAGGTAAATACTTTCTGTCACAAGATGTATTATCCTGGAATTTTATAATGTAAAAGCACAACAAAAGTATCTTGCAACTGCAGATTAAACACCAAAGAACTACCAGACAAATACGTTCCCAGCAATTCACCCTTCTGCAAGGTGATTTGGATGCAAACAGAACTAGAAAGCCAACCAACACAGAAATGATGACTTTTGCCAGAGAATTAAACAAATGCTTGAAAAATGCTCACAAACAGTAGCAATCACTGTATAAAGCAAGTACAAGTGTAGTACATCAAGAAAATATTCTTATGTTAGCCCAGGTGGCTCTGGATGTAGCTTAAACACTTGAATAGCATTGCTGAGCTCTATGGAAGTGAGCACAGAGCCTTGAAACTTCCTTAATTTATACAGAGGACAAAAAAAGATTGAAAACTGACTCCTAGCCAGTCAACAACCACATTTTGAGCTCCCTGCTTCCAAATCAAGTGGACTACACCTTCATGTGTTCCTCTGCTTTTGAATTCATTGATTAAGTTAGAAATATCCACATGATGGAATAACAATTTGTTTTTAGCATTGGTCCTCTGCAGTGATGCCTCACCATTTTGAAATGTAAAATATACTGTGTATGCACCAGTAGACAATTAAGCACACTCTACTCCCAAAGGCATGCATCTATGGTGCATATCTCACAACACAGACTTATGCTCTGGTAGATGCACTGCCATGTTGTACAACCCTGCTATCCTCCTTATGTGTTGGCATGTATTTTTATAACAGTAATATTAAGAAAATAACAAGGTAACCTGTGTGGTTTATAACTGGACATTTCCAAGACAACAGTAATTATGCTCCTGGCAGAGGTCATAGCACTAGCCAGTCTGGCATGAACCCTATCTGTGCACTAGGAGTACCTAAGTGTACAGTTCGTATGTATCACGCTCTCATTATCATAGCTCCAGTACCAGACTCCTGGTCGAGGTACAGGCTGCACTCCTGCGTTTCATTCTGCACACACACCATAGACTAACAGGCTGTAGTCCTGTGTTACTCAGTGCATAGTAGTTGTGCCTTATCAGAGAACTGCTTGGTGTTCTATAGTGCAGTGATTATGACAGCAGCAAGATGCTCACTATAAGTAGAATTCCAGCTATTCTGCACAAAATGTGTCCACAGATCTGACTTTGATGTCTAAATGTCAATGGCTATCTATGCTAACACAACACTGTTGATAAAAAGGACATGTTACTGTAGTTTAGTGCAAATGACCCAGACAGTCACTGTGCACAGTAACCAAGAACTCCTATTCAAAGATAATAAAGTTTATGTTTTCAGTAGAAGACTCTGTAAAACAAAATTAGGGTTATTGTTGATTGTCTACAGCTGGATGGTCAGAATGATCAATTTAAGTGCAGGTTTTTTTAAATTATAGGAGTGTTTGTTTAAGTTTATGTCATTGGTGCCAGTACAGAACGTTGAATCTTGCCAAATGATTTGCATGGCTCTGAGAATGTTGCAGCATAGTTTGGCAGCCATTGCCACTGCAACACTCCGACTCTTGTAAGTTTTTTGTCAGTTTAGTTTGTAATGAAGACATCTACCTATTAATTCTCCCTACTTTCCACCTTAATAAATAAAACATATATTTTTAGAGTTAAAGTGGCAGAAGTCCCCACCCCACCCCCAACCCTTTGCAAACAGAACTAATGAAATGATTTTTTGTTTTCCCCTTTTTTCAAAAACATAAATCCTTAAGTAGCTTTTTCTTTTACAATGCAGCCCCTGGGACTTAATGTAGTTCCAAAAGCAGTGTAGTGTAAGAAATGGCATATATAGAACACCACATTGTGTGTAATGACAGCATTTGGTATTCCGGACCTGCAGTTACACAAGGTCAAATATTCTACATAATCATCATGTATTTCATAGCTCTGAGCTTTCAAATTATTGTATTGTGCATTAGCTGATATTTTCAGGTTTTCAGTGAATAATTGCATATCATTTAAACAACATACAACTATTCAACCCCAAAAATATTTAAAATGTTGGGAGGTCACTACTCAAAACAGCAACATTTACCAGCTAGCCAAACACAAAAACAATTTTGTTTTATTTTGTGGAGGGGAGAATGATCTCTTAAACTTAGAGAAGATAGAAAGTTGTATAAAATGGAACACTCTCCTTCTTGGTCTACTCCATGTTTATAAACCCCATTACAAAAAGCTGGTAGCTTTTCAGTTATAATGTTCTGACCATCAATCAACTGATTGCTGACAAACAGTTTTCCTTATTTTATTCACTTTTCTCTCTCTCACGGTAGGAACTAGTGCAGCTATATGGTTTTGCCATAAAAAAAAAAAAATAATAATAGAATAATGCACATGAGAGTGAGATACAGATCTGCTCCTCTATGGGGTCATACTACCAAAATTACTGATGATTTCCATGTTATGTTCCAAAAAGGGCATCACCAGGAACTGGTTTTAGCCAGTTATGCTACATAAACATTTAGAGGCATTTTACATATTTGACCAGTTACATGTCCATGTTGATAAGTCAACACTTGCATTTTCAATTGTAATTGTCTTTTATATTTCCTGTGCAGGGAAGGGAGAGGAAAAATATGGTGTCGGCATAAAACACAAAAGCAACAATATTGTACATAAGAAGAAAATCACTGAAAGGTATGACATTTCAAACAAATGCAGCGACCATTTTAAAAGTTGGCAAGGTTTGTAAAATAATGTGTATCTATCCATATACAGGACAATCAGGATATCTGGTCTGTGGTAACAAAACCTACTCTGTATGGAAATGCGTTATTTTCTGTTTAATATTTGACTGAGATTAACTTTAAACCCTTCTTGAGGGCAACTAAGTGATTTTCTAGATCCTTTACCTTTCCTAGTTTGACAAACTCATAAATACACAAATGCAATGAAAGCAAGATATTACATCACAGCAGCAATCTCACTGCAGACAGATACAAATAAGTAACATATTTCATAGGTAACTACTATTAGACATTAACCTGATTAAGTTTTTGTTTCTTTCCACATATTCTGTATTTTTGAGTGTGAGTAAGTCATTTGTAAGCTGTCTCCTGACTCTTATTTGACTATATTACTATAATCAAGAATATTTATTAGGATATGCAGTAAACATCAACTGAAGACAAGTTATGGCATGAATAACAAACAGCTAAAGGCAGTAATTTCAGGTTTAACTGGAATGATCAGTGTCACTCAGCTGGTGAGAGAGGTCCCTTTTGACCAAACAGAACTTAAAAATACCACAATAATTTTCCAGGCTACCCCTTGAGAGCTGGATTCTATTAAAAACAACCAGGCTGTTCTCTGTTTGAGGCTCCCACGGAACCAGAGAAGTTCATAAATAGTGATGAGAAAAAAATTATAAGGTTAACTTGTGCTGAGATGCATACAAGGATCAACAAAAATACTTTAACTAGCATTCATGTCTTGGTAAATGTGCATGACATGGATGGTACAACAGGAATGCTAGCAGTTACAGAACTGTATTGTGCTTTAAGCCTCAATGTGTTGTAACAAGCCATCTGAATTAAGTTGCAGCAGAGACAGGAGGTTGCATTACTTTTTTACATTCTGTAGTGTTCTGTTTGAATATATTGCTGGTAAAAACATCAATCTTTATACCTTTGGAAATATTTTAGGCAGCTCTGTACAACACAGAGTATACCTACATCTCAGGATGATGTAATATTTATCAGAATTTTAAAAGTTTCCTATTGTAGCAGACTAGTTTTGATGTAATCACTATGCTTTTTCTTCCCATTGCTATTGTCATAATAACTTCTCTCTCCACCTCTGCCACCAAAGCAACAGGCTGTAATCTTCAAACTATAAAAATGAAAGGCTATACCACACAAGGAGACATCATGATTGGTGGTATCTTTCCACTCCGATACAGAAAGACATTTCCATTAGCAACTTTCAGAGAGCCGCGAAGTCAAATTCAGTGTGACACGTAAGATAAACTGTTACCATCATTATACAGAAAATTTGTGAGGATCTAAACATCTGTGATTTTGTAGTCACTGTTATATATTTAGTACTTGCATTCCTAACTTAATTTTATGTTTATCATTAAAAATAATACAATACTTAATGAAACATTTCAAATTTAATGCCAGACTTTTACTGAGTTTTATTAAACATTTTTTCAAACAAAGCAAACTGAAAGAGTTTTTTTAACAAGAAATGAGAGAGGAAGAAAAACAACCTAAGGGTCTAAAACTTGGAATGACATATACAAATGGTATTAATATATGTCCGAATTTAGTAAGACTGTGGAAGCTGTATAAGATATCAACCAGCCATGCAAGCAAATTACTAAGAAGGTATAAGCCATTCTTCATTGCTAGAAATTTACCTAAGTTATGAGCTTCAGATTTTATGGCCAAAATATTTTGGGGGTGAAATTTGGAATAATGACATCAATTTAAAAAGTGCTGGTTTCAGACTGAATTGGCCTGTGGATATTTCCACTTTGCATTTTTTTTCAAAAGGGCATGAAATATGGCCATTTGGCATTTTTTTTCAAAAGGATATACATGTCAAGTAGAAGTACATTAGGGAACTACTACTGAATTTAAATTTCAGAACTATTCATTTGTTCTGGGGGGGGGGGTAGTAAGTGTTAGCAATTAAAGCTTAGACTAGAACTTTGTATCCCACAGCACAGAAAATATTTCAGTCTTCATAACTGTCTTAGTAGTAAGCATCACAAGCAATATAACACCCTTATTTCTATGTCCATGTGCATATTAATATATATGGATATATATGTAGTGATATTTATACATAAAGAAAATTGCACAATGGCAGATGTTTATCTCATCTGAAACCATGTAAGTGCAAGGCAATTACTTTAATTACAAATACTTTACTTACATGCCGCACTGTAATTCAGTAGTATGTCATTAATTATGTGCTTTCAATCTGGACTATGCATTGTATGGTATTTTAATACTGAATGCTGAAGGAATACTGATTTATGTAAAGAAAACATTTTTCTAGGTTCATACACCTAGTCATTGTGCTATATTTCATGTCTGACAGTATCTGCTATTTTATTATGTAACATTATGCAAATTGAATAAACACAACTTACATGTGTTCAGCTTTGAATTTACTTAATAATAAGGAATTGGGGATTGTACTTATTAAGATACATTTTTCAATATAATGT
Organism: Protopterus annectens; assembly: GCF_019279795.1. Lineage (NCBI taxonomy): Eukaryota > Metazoa > Chordata > Ceratodontiformes > Protopteridae > Protopterus > Protopterus annectens. Next base: position 1,257,013,265 of record NC_056745.1, read on the forward strand.
TCAGTAGGGGTACTCTGCCTTTTATGACGGTATGTATACTTTAGCATTCTTAATTCGCTTTCTTAACTGTCAGCATAACATTGAGAATGAACAATAGATTTTGACTTTTTACTAAATTTATATGCTTATCTTTAGCAGAAAAAAAAAAGAATTGTCCAAGTCTTGGTGGCTCATCTACAGTCTAACAAAAATAAAAAGAAACTAGTTCTGCATCATTACGGTAATAGTCCGCAAGTGAAAATTGATCATTTACTATACAGTGCTACAATTTGAATAATACTACTCCATCATCCCAGAACATATTCCAGATTTAACAGTTCACCTTTTCCTACTTCACTACATTTTCTCAGATAGCCGCAGTTCTTGTACAGAGAAATAATGTTGGATGAGCACTTGTCTAAAAATGTAGCACCATTCAGTTCAGTTGCAGGAGGGATGGGATAGCTGTAGCATCCTTGCTATAATAGCAAAGAAATCGCATATATCTATTAGGAACAGCTTCTTCATGGTTTCTTTACAAAGTGTTGTTACTTCAAAAGAGTTAAGGAGTAATGATCAGTGATAGAAAACTATAAGGTAAAGACAGTGATGTCAAACCATGATCTTATGTAGTAGCTGAAAACTAGCCATATTCTCTGTGATCCCTCCTCCATTTTGGAATCTGTGCCAGTTGAAATTATGTGTGCTATCTTCCTATATTTGCCTGTTATATTTCACTTTATTGTTGCTACTGTCTTCTAAAATTACTTCCTTGTGTTGATAGGATCTCAACAAGTACTCCCTCCTTAGATACTAAAATAAATAAACTGAGTAGTATTGCATATTTTATTTTATTTTACACAGAACTGTGCTGAGTCACATGAACCTTTATTCAGCTGCAACCTTGTTACAATACATTTTGAAAAGTAAATGTAATAAATGGAACCCAAGCAGAGAATGCACTAGGTTAACGTAACAGAGTATGCAGTAATATGAGTATTTAACATATTGCTGGATAAGAATCACACAGATTAGATACCAGCTTGAGCTGAGCCAAACATGGGCCTCAATCTGAATAAATCTATGTCTCTAAGTCTCAAACTACTGGTAAATGTTTACTTCTCTACTAACGCTGTTTAGATGTTTCTCATATTGATCACTGCTGCAATAGCCATAGCTATATTGGTTATATCCTGCCAAGGATACAACTGCTGGCCAGCTTCCAAAGCTTCTGGCCACCATCCATGCACCCAAACTGTCAAGCAGCTCAAGATGAGCTAAAAAAAAAAGACATGTATGGGTGCAAAGCCCTTCAGAGCTTTCCCGCCACCAAAAGGTACACTCCTCTGAGGCTTTTGAGGATCGATGTTCAGCTTGTGCTTTCCTTTGCTGGGCAGATAAGTTCCCTTCAAGGGAAAAATAACTTTCATGTTCTTATATTTTTTTATGTTTTATTACTTTCCTCTTTTGGAAAGTTATTTTAAAGCTAGGAGTATTGTGTTTTAATGGACTGTCTTGAGACTGTAATGTACTTTTAAACGGGTCTATATTAGTTCACCGAAACGGCTGAAGTTCGACACCATATGTTCGAACTTCTAACCACGAAGTGCAAAAACATCGGTCTTAGAACTGCAATTTTTTTCCCAGGGAAAAAAATCGCTGTTCCAAGAAACACACACACAACACAAGCACACCAAAAAAACAGCAATCCACACACATACACTTAAAATCCTACATCTAACCCTACACTAAACTACACATACACTACTATCTATCCACTTACCTTAACCCAAACCCTAACCCTAAGGTCCATAACTATCGCACACTCACCTGACCCATGCCCTAACCCTAACTCACCTATCCCGCCCTAACCCTAAAGTCTGTCACTATCGCACACCCACCTCACCCACTCCCTTACCCTAACTCACCTAACCCACGCCCTAACCCTAACGTCCACACAATCGCACACTTACCTGAACCTGACCCATAACTTTCCACCACAGTCCTGAAAATCACTAAACCACAGAAACGGCCCACTTCGATAATCAGTGTTTGAACTTCACAGTTCGAACAAATGCTGTTCGATCATCAGCCATTTTGACGGACTGATATAGACCTCTTTTAAACAGAGCACTCATTTTTTCTGTCAGTTTAAAAGTAGTACAAACTAACTGAAAATATTTTTTTTTTTCTGTTGTAGGGCTGCCACAGTGTTTGAAAGTGCTTTACTGTGTTTTTTTTTTTTTTCTTTTAAAAAATTCACTTTTGTGGACTGGTAGTTTGACTGGCATTTGTTTTTTTATCTTCCCCAGGAAAGATGCATCATTTTCAGCTTGACCATGGAACAGATTGCCAGTCGCATGGTCGGTCCTTCTTCTAGCCACAAAAATAAAAAAAATTAAGCAAACAGCCTTTATCACGACAGCAGGCTAGCACTCTGAGGGTATACATGTCTCTGAGTCTCAAACTATTGTTTTATGTTTACCACTCTAATAACACTATTGTGTTATTTTTGTTTGCTGGGAAAGTTATGCTTGATAGTGCCAGTATGAAACAGTTTATATAGCTCTTTAAAGTAGCCCCAAGAATGTATTGTACATCATACTACATTACATCCCCAAAATTGTGCTTTGAAATGATATAGACAATCCCTTATTCAAAAGATGGACAAAAAGACATGCCTAGTACCAAGACCCCATCCCAGAATTCATGTAAAATAAATCACATTCAAAGAGGCAGACTTCCCTTATTTGTCACGTGTTGACCTCTGTCTTGAAAAGAAGCAGCTGGCATTTAAGATTCCAGTTATAACACTAGTAATTTCTTAAAGCAATATTTTATAAAGAAAAATCATATACACATTGGCAAAGGGTCAACAACTGAAATTTTAAGAAAGTAACATTTAAAATTCTAAGGACAGAGGCTTAAATATCAAGTTTGCATGTTATTTCTGAATCAAGGAGCTAAGGTAATGCAAATTGCAATCTGATCTACTCAGAAACAATATATCAGAATAAATTGTTCCAAATAAAACAGGTAATAGCAATCCAGTCTGGGAAGGCATTGGTAAAATATTGTTCTTTAAGCATTTCTGGCTGCTTTTCTATGTATAGGATGTACATGGATGTTGACATGTAGGATGGTGACAAAGTGCATGCCTGTTTAGTGAGTAGATGAAATGGGAAGCTGTGTATTTATTTGGCAACTAGGTAAGAGCACATAGTCACTCTCAGTGTTTCATTCAGAACAACGGGAAATTCTGGCACCAGTACCAGCGGGGACTTCATTATTCTTTCTCAGACCAGTTCTGTGGGATCTCTAACATTCAAATGAATTTTCAGGAACTCAGGTAGAAGGAATGTTAGTTTAACATTTCTTCCAAAAGATAGCACCTTAGGAGTTTGGCACATCCTCCTACTAAACATGTCAGTACAGGAACATGAATCTAAGTACACGATGTGAGGTTTAAATTATAGTTGCTTAGAATTTGACTTTCTTTCTTACTGTCATCACTTTTTTACTGAAGCAAAACTTTGTCAGAATGTCTCTGCACAGGCTGAATGCTCATATGAGTGAACATTGTTTTCAGTGAACTTTTTTGCTTCCAGCATTTTGTATGGGATCCTAATGCAGTGGTGTAAGGGAGTTTGCCCTTACCCCAGTGTTGTGCAATCTTGGAGTTGGTATATATAATTAGCAAGGGGTGTGAAGGGTGCGGGGGGCTTACCCCCCTGCAAAAATTATTTTTAATTTTTCTTTTAGATTCAATCAGTCAGTTTTTTGAATGTTCAGTGTTTGATGATATACTCTCCTGTACAAATCTTCATATATAATATTATTAAAACTATATTTTCATGGTATGTTTACTTAATGCATTATTATTATATGACTCATTACTCTGTTGAATGTTTTTCTGTATAATGTATATACGTAATTACATGAATACTTCTGTGTATATTTGTTGTTCCTTCGGCCAGGGTAGTGGAGAAAGAATGAATCCCAATGTTGAACATTTTCACTTAGGAAGAGTATCTGGTTATTCAGTTTCTTCATAATCAGTGAAAGATGAAACAGTGGTTCAATGCATGGCACTGTCTGATCCACCAACCTTAATCAAGGCCAACTATTCAAGGTCAACCCCTGATAACTTCTCCATCATAAGTCCCCTTTATTGACAAAACAAAAACAAGTTAAGCTTAAAAAGAGAAACCACAACAGTATAAATAAATAAGAGTTTTTTTCAGGAATAGTAACCTAATATTCACAATTTCTACAACTATAAAAAAGGGAAAATTCAGTACCATGTAGAACCAATCGCTCTTCCTTTTCCATAATTATCTGAAATCATCTGGAAAAGTACGTAGTCGCCTCACAGCAAGAGATTCTTCCATTCGATTTCTCGGCTGAAGCACCTTCTGTATGGAGTCTGCACGTCTCCCCCACGGTTGAGTGACATTAAAGACATGCAGGTAGGTGCGAGCGTGAATGGCCATGCCTTTGTTGAAGGTTGGGCATCGGGCTGGCAACTCGGCACCGTAAAATCCACTGCCAATCATGAGCGGACCGGAGTTCCGCTGTGGCGACCCCTAACCGGGAAAAGCCGAAAGGCTTTATATGGAAAAGTAAAAATTATATAATCAAATAAAACCAGAAAAGAGTAACGCCTCCTACACAAAAAACAAAACCCTAACAACACCCTTTTCCCCATAGATTCACATGTCAATTACCAATCAAAACCTACAAATCACAGGGACACATTCTGTCTAATAAACCGATTAAAATGTTTTGTTGACAAGGCAGGTACTCAGTAAAAGAAACTGGATGAGAAAGGTCTTGATAAATACAGACGTAGTAAAGTGGGTTAATGTCACACTGTCTAGCCCAGCTAGAAAAAAAACATTACAGTTATTGTCATACTTTTATGCACAGACCGGTTTTATGATTGCTGCTAACAGCCCTGAGCCATACATCAGTTCAGTGCTGCATCTCTGGGTGTGGGATATAACTCATGGTAGTCTAGCTGCATTTACATTTCATTAACATTATAAAACAATTTGCCATTTCCTCAAACACAGTTTCAGAAATGCTCACTATAAGCTGCAGATGTGAATATTTTAAGTGCTAATGTGGGAGTCAATTTTTATTTTATTTTTCTGAGATTGTAAAATTATTTTTCTCTTCAGATAATTTAGAGCTTCCATTATGTAGTTTTTCATATGCTTTGTCAAAGGACTGTTATCCCTACTGTGAAGTTTTGATATGATTTTCAATGGAGCTTTTTTTTTTAAGTGAACAGCAACTCCACATGTCATGGTTTATAAATTCTGAATTTACTAACTGCAGGATGTTCTCAGGGTACCTCTTTGATGTTGGCAGACAACATGCTAGCTGTCTAAACTGGACAGTAACTTGATATTGTTAGGTAGTCTTCATAGTATAGTGTTGTTGGGGAAATGGGGGGATTAAATACTTCTGAAGTATGCTGTGATTGAGGTTTCCATGTAGTAAAGCAAAGATTTCCAACTTCACTGCATATTTGTCTTATATGGAGACTCAAATCTATGAACATCACTTACGGAAATCACCCTTTTGTTTACCTGTTCACAGACTGATACTGAGAGCGGTTTATATCTGTGCGTGATCTGAGTGTTGCAGGATATGAAGCGTGAGTGTGCCGGGAATGCATATCATCTTCTGGGTTCAGGTAAGGGGATAGGTATGGCACTCGAGGAAGCATGGCACATTGCATATTTATTCCCTCCTGAAGGACAGTGCATTACAAAGCACTGAAGTTAGGAGTCACAGGAACTCAGGAAGTAGTGCCTGTCTGCATACAAATCTCAGTTCTAGGACACATACCATAGTCTTGAGAGTTTAAACATCTAAGCAGTTTACTGGAGACATACAGGACAGATTCTTGTGCAGATTCTCATATTTAACAAGTTTTACTGCCAGAATACCTGAGAAGGTATAAGAAAGTATAATGTCTTGAGGCTACCTGATTCCCACCTGACCTAGGAAAATGGCCAAGGCCACAGGAACAAACACCAAAGACTCAGCATAGTACAAGAGCTTGGGGGAATGGCACTAAAAATAAATATGGGTTTGGGGGCAAAGTATTCTGGGAAACTATTGTAAGGAAGGCAGACAGTCATCAAAAAGAATGAAATGTATAATATGACATTTATTTAATTCCAGTCAGTACTGAATACCACTTTAGACCATACATAGCACCTACTTGACCACTTCCACCTTTTTTATAAAAGAGTAAAGATAAGTAAGAAGATATTCAGCTGTTTACATAAATATACTAAATATGTACTGAATTATCAAATTTTGGAGCTATTTTATAGTCATGGTGCATCTCAGCACTGTTTTTGGGGAAAAAAGCAGCTTCCTCTAAATCCTTCATTACAAGAAGAATTTCAGCTTGTTGTTTACTGCTTTTGTAAAAATGGATAAGGAGATTTTAGACAACAGCTTAAAATATCCAGTAACTTCTAAGTTCATGCACATGTATGGTTTTCTATGACCTTTTGTGTGCAGGAGTTCATGTATATGTATAATTTTCCATGACCTTGCAGTAACAGGTATTTAATTAAGACATCAGTGAAAAAAGACAAAGCAGAATAATGTAGCTCCTGTTCCAAACATTCATTTCGTGGTTGAAACAGATATTTTCACTACTCATATATAATTTTGTAGTGTTATGTTGCTTGTATCAGTTGTCTTAAGTCACTCATACAAAGTTGCATAAAGCCCCTTGCTCGCGTTATATTATCTGGGCCTTTTCTTTTAAAATAACAAAAAGCTACACATTTTGAATATCATGTCATACCTATATATTCTCTCTGGTGAAAATAAACTCGAATTTAAAGGTTTTTTTTGTTTGTTTGTTTTTTTTATCCCATGCATCTTCTAACAACCATGGAAGCTGGAAGGATTAATACATTTTAAACTGAAAAGTTCTCATTTTTACAGCAAAAAAACTTGACTTGACCTTTAAAGCAGGTAGCATTTGTCAGTGTGAGATATGCTGTCACTACAGCTGTTTTATCTTTCTAGAATTTCCTCAGCTGCTAGCCTTCTGTCAAGCTGTTTATTTCCACTTTGCGTTTGCAGCAGAGTACTAAATTCCTTCCAGTGACATATTTACAAGTATGTTAAAGAAATAGGTGCAGCTCTATCAATATTTGTTGAAAAATGATATTTCATGAAGGACCCTAGAGGCATGTTTTTTATTTTCAACCTCTTATTCATCTTTATTTTCTCTTGGGCACGTGCATTGCTACAGTGAGGTTAAGATGAAGTCAGTAAGCTATGCTCACCTGAAGAATGAGTATGTTAGCATTACATCTATTCAATGGTGTGGACATTTCTTCTGTACTGATTTCACAGATTTATTTCTCCTACTGCTTTTTTAATATGTGCCTGCTGATTTATATGCCTGCATCCTCTCTAGCTTTGCCCAAGACGTTTATGTGTTATTACACTTTGTTGGCTGTATGTAAATGACAAGAATGCTATATATGGTTCCTGAGTCAAATATGAATACAGCTGCAGAGAAAGGGAGTAGAGTTCTTGCTAACCGCATGACTAAAGCAATGAATCATAATGAATAGCTTCCAGTGCAACTAGCATAAACAATAATGACATAGATCTGATTTTCAGACGTCATACCCTTTAGAAAATTCATGCTGATGCAAAACCTGTTATTCTATCATCTTTCTAAGTTTGTAGGAGCAATATGTAAAAAGTGTCCCTATTTTTGGTCCTTTGAACCCCCCATTATTTACAGCTTTGTCCAGATTTTTTGCTCTATGAGGTTGAGAGGTATGCTATCACAATACATATTGTGTCTCAGGCTAACCCACTGCTCAGTTGCTTTACTGTCTCTTTTAATGCAGTGTGACTGACAACGGTAATGGTTTGGCCATGTTACTATGTCTATGCTCTGCTGCCCCAACCAGAAAACCAGTATTAGTGTTACCTCTCATATGGTCAGTAGATCTTGGTATTGTTACTGCAATATTATCTATGTGAAGTGACAATACTGGCCTTGATAGCAGCTTCCCCCACACTTATACAGACAGTTTCCACCCATATGGCATTGAGAAACCATGTAAACTGAAGCAAGATTCGGAATATGTACAAAACAACCTTCTTTCATAGAGACAATGGTAGGAATAAAATGAAACACATTACTGGGGGCTATGGAACTCAGGATAGTAGAAAACCAAAAGGAGAGATATCTATTCCAGAGGATTGTAGCCCCCCAAACATCTCCAACGCCCAGGTGAGAACTGCCCTCACTAAGGCAAAAAACACAGCATCCATGGGACCGGATGGTGTCCCCGGCTGTGTGCTTCATGAACTCAACGAGGAATTAAACCCACAGTTAGGACAGCTGTTTAATCTTAGCCTCACCTCAGGATACGTACCCAAGGAGTGGCGCACGGCGACTGTGGTCCCACTTCATAAGGGCGGTGCCTCCACAGACCCTGGAAATTACCGCCCCATTAGCTTGACAAGCCTTATCTGCAAAGCCATGGAGAGGATCATAATGGAACTCATAAATAAAGACATAGGGAACTTGCAGACTTTGGATCCAAATCAGTTTGGCTTTGTCAAAGGCAGATCCTGCCTCTTAAACTTGGTTGACTTTTTCGAGACAGTCACCAAGGCCATTGATGAGGAAAGGCAGTCCATACAGCCTACCTTGACCTGGCAAAGGCCTTCGACACAATACCCCACTCAGGTATCATCGAAAAACTCATCAGCTTGAATGTAAACCCATACATCACAAGATGGGTTGCAAACTGGCTAAGTGACAGAACCCACAGGGTCAGAGTTGCTGGAGCCATGTCAGACTCAAAGCCTGTCACAAGTGGTGTCCCACAGGGCTCAGTCCTGGGTCCACTCTTGTTCGGCATCTACTTTTCTGAAGTACAAGCAAACACAGGAGGGTTATGGCTGACAAAGTTTGCAGATGACTGCAAACTGGGCTCCATAGTCGAAAACACATCTGACACAGATATCCTCCAGAAGGGCCTCACAGAAACGGATAACTGGTGCCAGAGCCATGGCCTGAAGTTAAACGCCTAAAAATGCATAGTCATACCCTTCGGGAAAAACAAGGTTACCCCTAGCTACCATATAGGTGGCAATCCACTGAGCACAGAAAAAGTCATCAGAGATCTGGGGACCCAGGTTGACAGTAGCCTTCGTTTGACACTCATGTTGCTAAAGTAGTTAGGAAAACCTTCTATATCACCCACCTGATCATGAAGGGATTCACATCTAGATCAAGGGAGGTCATCGTCCCCTGTACTCATCACTCATTAGACCTATGATTGAGTACAATGCCCGTTCGGAATGTATCTGACCAGACACCTGCTGCAGCTTGAAAGGCCCCAAAAGTTCCTCACCAAAAGGATAAAGGGTCTCAAAAATATGTCTTATGCTGCCCGACTGAAAGAACTCCAGCTCTATTCAGTCTCATACCGCTTGCTCAGAGGTGACCTGTGCCTGACATATAAGGCCATGTCAAACCCAGATTTGATGAATATGCTTCACCTCAAAAATCTAGATCCCTCAGAACCACAAGGGCGGAGACTTAAACCTTGACACGGTTATAAATAGAACGTGCTGGAGGGACAGATTCATCACCCAGAGACTCCCTATGCTGTGGAACAAAATCCCGGTACATGTGAGGCAGAGCACCTCTCTGGCCTTGTTCAAGAGGAATCTTGACCAATGGATGGGAGATTGCACATATACCCCAGGGATTACTTCAGTGTCACTGCTTGACAGAGGCACAGCAAAATGATAGGCATAGTTTTTATTCAAACTAAAGGGGTGGCGAAAGCCACATAACTATGGGCTAGGCTTATAAATGCCCTTGGGCAGATAGCCTAGTATGAACCTATGAACCTATAATATGAGGCAAATGCAATTAAAGTGGAGATGAAATTGGTAGTAGATGCAGTGAGTTAATTGAAAAATACAGTTAGGCTACACAGATCTGATGATTTTGTTGCCATAATTATATGTTCCTATCTAACCATTCCAGCTACAACCAACTGCCTTACTATATGTGAGCATATTGTTGAGAGTGGTTGTATATCATTTTGTAACACTTTTCTCCTGAAAATGAACTTACAGTGCAAGTCCTAAATGACAGCTGCATTTTATTCTTTTTCAGAGCTACAGATCCATTTTCTCTTTAGACAAGGGCAAGGGTTTTAATTCTTTTTTATCAAATTATTTCGGAAAGGTGTGAGATTCTTGATATTTTTTTCTAGAATAATTTGTGTAGGAAGGTTTTTAAATTCACAGCAATTCTTCAGGTCAGGGCTAGGTTTCATGGATGTAATATAACTGACACTGAGATTTGATTAATTACTTCTGTAACCAAGGATGTATTGATTAGCTGCTTTTATAGACCAGTGTTACTAGAGAAGCAATGTGTACATATATGCATGGGGAGGCTGGTGCCGTTATACTGTACGAAAGGTGCAGTTTACACTACATTTAACAAAGTGATGGCACTCAATGTTTATAGTCTTTTGCTTTGGGAATCAGAACTATGCAGGAGGTACTGATGCTTCAGGTATAATGAAAGAGGAATGTGTGTGTGTGTGTGTGTGTGTGTGTGTGTGTGTGTGTGTGTGTGTGTGTGTGTGTGTGTGTGTGTGTGTGTGTGTGTGTGTGTGTGTGAATTTGAGAGAAACAGCAATAGAGTATATAAGATAAAACTTCTCCTTTATACAGAATAGTGAAATGCTAAATTAAAATCATTTTTTATGACATGTTTCTGTACCATACTAACAGAAGTAGACATATGTGTGACAGAGAGAGACAATTACTGCTCAGATGTCCCTGATTTCCACAGCTGTCCTAGATTTGTGGTCAAAGTTAGTTCTGTGTACCATAAAATCTATCTAAATACTTTATATTAAATACTGTATGGATATAACACCAAATGTGCCAAGGTAATTTGGCACAAATACCCCCCCACACACACACACACACACACACACAAATGTGTGTGTGTGTGTGTGTGTGTGTGTGTGTGTGTGTGTGTGTGTGTGTGTGTGTGTGTGTGTGTGTGTGTGTGTGTGTGTTAAATAGCAATAACTAACTACTACAATAAATTAGCAAAAATATAAACTGATGTTGTTCTCCATAATGGAAGAAGAAAACTCTCCTAAAAAGCTGGTACTTTAGGGATTTCCTGAACAAAGCCTCTCAGCCACATGTCCAAATCAGGGAATGTAATTGATTCCAAAGTGTCAGGGTAAAGTAAGTTAATGACAACATGATAAAAGTTTCAAGTCTAACCTTCAGAATAACAAGCATCCCCTCACCTGATGACCTGAGAAGCATAATCAGAAGGTACATAATTGGGGAACCACCAAATGTTTTTGAAAAGTAGAAGAGAGTTTGTTTTAGTACATGATGCTCTAGGGTTACTCAATGAATTCTGGAAATGGATAACTGTTAAATGTTTCTAATGCAAAAAGGGTGCTTAACAAAGTTTTGTTAAGCACTTTTCAGCACAGTTAAGTTCTAGTGCAGTACTATAGTATAACAGTGACCACCACAGAACAATGCCGAAATCAAATTTGCAGCCTTAAAAGCTGTAATAAACATTCGCCATCATAAACTCAAAAAAAAAATAGTGGCAGAGTGAAATGTCTAACTAGTTTTAAAACAATTAATTCATCAGACACTTTGTTTCTGCTCACTCTTTGTGTGGCAGTCTTAAGTGTGTTATGAATTTTTTTGTAAGTAATAGAACATAGAGTGGATAAAGCCCCATGCACTGTAAAAAATTGTGATCAGGTCTCTCTGATCATAATTCACTTGCTGTCCATGTAGCACTGTGATTATTCTCCAAAATCTGAAAAACAATAAACCTGTTAAGCACCTTTCAGATGTCTCTAGAAAATACTCAGTCTTAACAGTGCTTAGGGGTGCTGAACAAAAGTTTGTTAAGCATCCCTAAGTGCTGTTAAGATCAGGTCTTACACTAAAAACTCAGTGTAAACAGTGGCAGCCAGCAAAGAACAGTGGCAGAAGGTAAAATATCTTTAAAATTTGTTAGATACTTCCCTCTGGCACACTTCTAAACAAGCAAAGAAAACCCCACATGTCCAATGACGTGTGTCAGAGTGAACTGTCTAAGGGATTTTAAAGCCCTTCATTCTTCAGAGAGACACACTTTGTTTCTGCCTGATATCTGTCTGACAGTGGTAAAGTGTTTTACTGGCTTTCAAATGCTTTAAAAGCTGGTAAAATACATTGTACTCCTAGACATTTTTCTCTTCCATAACTGGTAGTACATGAAACAGATAAAGCTCCATGCACTACAAAGAAATATAACTGGGTCTCCAATCAAAATGTCTCAAACTTTGCTCTCAAGATGAATTTCTCAGCATCCATATCTCAAACTCATAATAAGTTGGATTTGATTCGAGACCCAGTCATACTCTACTTTAAGTGGTTTTGACATGGATATCAAGATTTTCCTCTTAAGCTTCTTTTTCCTCCCCTTTTAAAGTGATTTTCTTGACATTCATTTTCATACACATAACAAATTGGAAATCATTTTTCTCTATAGGGTAAATGGTCTCACTCCCTATGATAAAATGAGGAGCTCAACAGTCCAAAAGGTGCTTGGAGTACAGCCAAAGCTCCTCCATGTTGACAGGAATCAAATTAGGTGTTTTGGGCATCTTGTGAGGATGTCCTCTCACTGCCTCCAGGGAAAGTATACTAAGAGGTTCTACTGTAGATAAACGAAAACACAATCTCTCAAAAGCTCATATGAGCGAATAATCATAACATTGGAAGTGGTATTTTGGGATTGCAGTACAGTGAAGAGCGGGATATTTACCTTTCCTCACTGTAGTGCGACCTTGGAGTAGGAATATATATTTAGTGGGGGGTGTGGGGGGAGTAGCCCCCCACAATACAAATTTCGATGTTATGATTATTTGCTAATATGAGCGATCGAGAGATTGCATTTTCATTTATCTAACATAGACCCTACTAGGAACATCCCTCTAAAAGGCTGTGGAGCACATCCAATACATAATGGAGAGATTCTGTTTCTTAGCTTACTTGGGAATAGCAGTGAATACCATAGAATGAGCTGGGGAGTGTTACTGGGATAGGCATGTCTGACCGACTCTGCTCAGCTTGCTACCACCATGGCTCTCACTAGGACAAGCAGGTTAGAAAATAGCTGGGCAGATGGAGGGATGGATAAAGAGTTATCACCACAACGGCATCCAGCTGGATTTATTTTTTCCTTGACTGATCTTCTTTCTAGATTAGAAACCACATATTAGATAAGAATAACATTTTACTTTCTGCCTTGTGAACTACGGTACATAAAACATTTAAACTGAGAGCCGTCTAGCATTCTACCATTCATTATTCACTTACCTTGGTATGTAATATCTTGCATTCTGCTGTAAGCAATAAACACAGCTGTCAATAACACTGACTTTAGTGTTATTTGACTTCAATATGAACCTTTAGCTCTCTGACGTCCTCTGACTGACACAACGTCTGCAGTTTTCTTTTTCTTAAACAGGTTCCGTGTTAACATATACCAGTTCCTGCATGCCATGGTGTTTGCAGTAGAAGAAATCAACAGTAATCCCTCGTTACTCCCAAACATTACCCTTGGCATGGAGATTTATGATTCCTGTGGTGTTGCAGCAAAAGCAATTGAGGCAACTATGTGGCAAATAACAGGGCAGGAACATTATGTGCCAAATTACCGATGCCGGGTAGAAATTCCTCTTGCAGCCATTATTGGAGATGCAGCATCTAAAAACTCGATACCTATGGCTCAGATATTGGGTTGCCATGACTACCCTCAGGTAAGATAAATTCTTTACACTGATTTTCAATCTAAGAGTGGAAGCAACAATTAGCATTTGAACTAAAAAAAACTAGAATGGAAGATAATTATTATTTCACATAGCTATTACATTGACCCTCGTGTTAGGCTCTACAGGAAACATTCATTTTGATTCAGTTAAACCACAAATTGTGATAAATAGTCAGTAATGTATAATGACCACATTAATGTAAAGAAAACATTGTCCTCACCTAAATTTATGCTCAGCTATTTTTGTCTGCCTTATGCTGTCACTCTCAATCACCCCACCCCCTTACTTTTAGTCAGGCAGTTCAATGGGTCATTACAACCTGTGATGCTACCACTTACACGCTGTGTATGTCTCTCATAAACATAAACACACACACACACAGACACACACACAGAACTTGACACCATGCATCCCTCAAATCACCAATATCAAGATACATTTAAAGCCAGTGTGCAGCCTGTTAGAGCTTTGCATAGATAATATGTTGTTAACTAGTGCATATTCTTATCTCATCTGTGCAGACAATAGTGAAGCAGATGCTGTTTTTTAATCCATTTTCTGTAACTGGTAATTCTCCTTACACTGTTCTATCAATGAGCTCCTGTAGTTGTAGGCATCTATCCTTGTAATTTACATTACAATTATTTACATTTAGGATTATTTTCTTTCCTGCTGTTTAGTCTGTTGGGTAGACTTCTCGCCTCTAGAAACAACACATTTCAGTCCACTTTAGTGATATTATTTGTAAATGATCACATAGTGCACAGTTTTATCTTGTTATAGATTACCCAGGAGCTCAGTTTTTTTTCATTGGAATTGGTAGGCTTGGAGGAGGGGGCATATGACCTTAACTTTTAAACATCAACTGCAATACAAATTAGAAAGAACATGGATTTTGAATGAGAGCGTTGATAAAACCTGCCATGGTCGAGAAATTATGTTTTTTAAACTGGTAAATATTTTTCTTAGTTATGTCTTTCTTATTTATTTTCTAAGATTAATCTATTGAACTATTGCCATGCCAAGATACAATATTTTTTCAAGTAAGAAGTTTTGGTAATGTTGAATAGTAAGTGGGTTTGTGTTTCATGCTTGTCAGTGTATAATATTTTTGGATGTTGCAATATTTTCTGATTTGTACTTATTTTGTTTGATCATGACTTCTAAAATTATCTATATTTTATTATTAAAATGAACTTAAACATTGGAGCATTTAGTACTTTAACAGTGGCCATTGAGGGTGAAAGCTTTATTGTCTGCAAATAAATGGAGCTATTTATTTTACATCTTCTTTGTGTTACTGGTTTATATATGTAAACTGCAAGGAAGACCCAGCTAAGCTAGATAAACCTCCTGTAGTAAAGGCCCATGGGCTACATACAAATGACCCCTTAAGTATACACCAGTGCTTCAGCCACATAGCTTCAAAATGGCCATTAATTTTTACATCTTTATATGTAGATTTAGGCTGAAAAAGCCAAAACCCACTAGCTGCAGACATGCACGTTTTGACCTTTTGCATGAGCTCATCAATACATCATAAATGCTGAGCTATCTTTCAGGAACATCAGGCTTAAAACTAAACCTGATGTTCATAAACATAACAGTTCCTACAAAATATTCCAAACAACATCCAAACCAAAAGGTAAAATTGTCTTACAGATAAATCCTTTAGTAAAAACTGCAAGAAAGACTTAGCCAAGCTAGAGGTCTTACTGTGTAATATCTTAAACCTCCTGTAGTAGAGATTAATGGGATGTGTGCAAATGACCCCTTAAGGTCATACTAGTGTTTCAGCTACATAGCATCTGAATAATCATGACTTTTTACTTTTTTAAGCCTTTATAGGTACATTCAGGCCAAAAAAAGCTAAACCCCACTAGTTGCAAACATGCTTATTTCAGGCATTTTTATGACTCTGACAGTACAACATAACTGATTGTTAGTTTATATGTTAAAAACACAGAGCTTAAAATTAAGCCTGATGTCCATAAATATAATGGTTCCTTTAAAATATCCAAGACAACATGCAAACCAAAGGGTAAGATGGTCACACAGATAAACCACTCAGGAAAAACTGCAAGAAAGATACAGCCAAGTTACAGTCTTTACTGCATAATGCCTTAATCCTTGTGCAGTAGAGGCGTATGGGATATACAAAAACGAACCTGAAAAACATACCAGTGCTGCAGCTATACAGCTTCTGAACGCCCAGGATATTTTATTCTTAAAGTCTTTACAGGTACATCTAAACCAAAAAATCAAAACACAGTTGTTCTGACATGCTTATTATAGCAATAACCCACGCCTGGGTGTGGGTAATGCGGGATTTACTCACAGTTGGCGTGGTTTGGTCCCGAGGGCGAACAAACAAAGACAACCGTGGGTAAATCCTGCATTACCCACACCCAGAAGTGGGTTATTGCTATTATACTATGACATTATTTAAGAAAAGAAACAATTACTTTTCTTAAATAATGGCATTGTATAATGCCTCTTTGCTGCCCTTCGGCAGTTCTGATGTACTGCACATGCCTACGCAGTACATCAGAGCTGTGGCCAAAAGCAACGGAGAAAGCAAAATCGGCGTTGCTTTTTTTCTGTTTCGCTATGTTAAATGGGTTTAACATAGCGAGACAGCTTTAAAATAAGCAACGGAGATCTCTGTTGCTTATTTTAAAGCTGTCTCGCTATGTTAAACCCATTTAACATAGCGAGACAGGTTTTAAAAAAAAGCAACGGAGAAAGCAAGATCTCCGTTGCTTTTTACACACTGTGTCGCTATGTTAAAGGAGTTTAACATAGCGAGACAGCTTTAAAAAAAGCAACAGAGATCTCCGTTGCTTTTTTTAAACCTGTGTCGCTATGTTAAACTCTTTTAACATAGCGAGACAGTGTTTTAAAAAAAGACTTATACTAATGGAAAAAGTCCGGGCGACCGGACCTTTTTCCATTAGTATAAGTTGATTTACAACGTGCACGCTGGCCAATCAGCGTGCACGTTTTGGAATATTAATGCGGGGTCATGGTATAATGCAGCTTTTATTATTTATTTTTTATGATTTCATCCATACAGAAAAATGAATTGCTAAGCTATAATTTAGAAATGAATGTCTTTAAATCAAGCCTGATGTCCATAAACATAAGGGTGCCTGAAAAATATCCCAAACAACATCCAAACCAAAGGGTAAAAAGTTCACGCAAACAAACCATTCAGTAAAAGTTACAAAAAAGACTCAGCCAGGCTAGAGTCGTTATTGTGCAATACCTTAAACCTCCTGCAGTAGAGGCCTATGGGGTGTATGCAAATGATCCTTTAAGGACATACCAGTGTTTCAAAAGTAATTACAAACTACTAATGACTGAAACATAAACAGAGAACTACAACAATCAATACATACTGTGTCATGTGTAAAACACTGATATTGTTCAATGTAATAATGCATATGTTCTGTGCTGGGCACTAAACATAGAAGAGAAACAATATAAACTGTAGTAAAAACAGGAAGTAATAAGAATATTGTATGTGTATATTATATAATACTTCAACTTCTGCATTAAAGTGCGTATATCTAAGTACTATAGAATTAGTTCAAACTGTCAAAAATAGTCCACAAAGAAAATGAACAATTAATGAAATGAACAAACAGAGCTGAAATAAACAGGTCATAAAAGCTGCAATAAGAACAATGGAATCCACTTTTAACAGATGTCTACTTGGAGTGGAAATCAAAGACAGTGCACTATGCAAATATGTCATGTGGCTTTGTGTAGCACACAAGGTGTTTGCAATTCAGTCCGCACTGCTTTCTAGCATGTTTTTCAGAGTAATATGGTTTTGGTACCAAATGAAAATACATTAATCTGTGTGTGTATGGACTATGCAAATTAGCCCCCTGCACCTCCAAGTGCACTGCTCTTCAAAGATACTTGCATAGTTCTGCAACTCAAAGATGTCTGCACTATATAAGATTCATACAGAGGAGTGCAAGTATTACCTCCCTTTCTTTTAAAGTCTAATGCAAAATGTCAAAATTCTTGCCAGACAGCTGTCAAACTATCTGTCATTTGTTGAGGTCTGACAGCTATTTAGACGTGTCAAACTGCAGCTAAAATTAAAAAAATAAAAAGCTTGTGCGTGTTCATATGTGTGTGTGTGTGTGTGTGTGTGTGTGTGTGTGTGTGTGTGTGTGTGTGTGTGTGTGTGTGTGTGTGTGTGTGTGTGTGTGTTATTGTAAAGTGCTCTAAGATGTCACAGCTCCATTTAGACCCCGTCATGTGACATTTTCAGTCAGAGAAGTGAAGTATGTGTACAGATCAGCATATTAGTATACAAAGCAGACTGTAGAAGCCTAGAACAGTACTACATTGCCAAATTCTGTCTTACACACACACACACACACACACACACACACACACATATTAATGCAGGTGACATTAAAGTATTTTATATTTCATTATTGAGCACAACTGAAAACAAAAGTATCAAATTCTGTTCTTCACTATCCAAATAGGTTGTAGGTCTCTTCCTCAGGCAAACAGTCTCTAAAACATGTAACCTTTCCAGATCCATTGCTCTGGGCATCCAATCCTCTCTTCCAAGGGGGACAACTCTTACCAGTTCTAGATTTCTCTGGCTTTTTCTGTGAGTTGGGTATATAATCCCTTCTTTTATTCACTTGTGCTGATACCAAGGTCTAACTGTTAAATATTTTAGTCTCCTTAAAGAGGTATCTTCTATACAAGTAATGTTAATCTAGTTATTATGGGTGCATGAAATGTTCTCATGTTATTAGTTAAAACAAACTGTCTTGAGCTTGAAGCCATCAGCTTCAGACCCTTGGGATAGTATGTGTTCCCTGACAGAGTGCTGCTCTTTAAATCTGAATGGCTACAATGACAAGGTATTTCTACATAGCCATGTATTGCCCTCTTTTTGCTGGTAAAAACACTGTAGGTGAACATGATAAGTTATGACGGCAGCACAGACCTGAGTGCCTATACTCCATAGCAGAATATATAGTCCCTGTCATGGTCAGCTCCCTACTCAAATAACACGGGATGTTCTTTTCCATCAAGCTTTTAGGCCAGTACTTTTCCCTGACTCCATCAAATGTATTAGTGTTTACTATGAACTGCCTGGCAAAATCAAGGGATGGTAAATGGAATCAGAACATAAAATTCTCCTTAGCTGTTGGAAGTCAGTTTCTACCTAAATAGACCGTTTCAATTTTGTGGGCATTTTCCACTAATCAGATTAGTGTGAAGACATACAACTGTGGAAAAGTGTAGCTAAAATTTTCTATAATAAATGTCTACACCCAGAAAGGCTCTAACCTGCTTTTTAAATTATGAAAGCCTCCAGTTATTTCTCCCTCTGCTTTTTCACTGTGGGGTTTGATAATGACCCTTAAATTTTTGTATCCCATGTATTTTACTTCTATGCAGTTCAGTTTTTCTTAAAAGACAATTTATTTTAGGGAGTTTAATACAGCTTGCACTTTGGACAGTTGTAAATCTCAATTTTCCAAATATAAAGTTATATCACCCAAATAAGCAGTGGCATAGGAAGTGTGAAGTTTATGGTCCCCACGTGTTAGCTGTTGGAAGGTGGATGGAGCTCCATGGAGGCCAGAGGGGATAACTGCCCTCATACTAAAATAGGCCATTGGGATAGCCAATGCAGTTTTCTCCTCATCTTCCTCAGTGAAAGGAATCTGCCAGTAGCCTTTTGTTAAATCCAGGGTGGTCAAAAGCTAGCCTTCCTCTGCCATTTCATTAGTTTATCCAAACTAGACATAGGATAATTATCCAACTTAAAAATATTCTTTAATTTTCTGAGGTCACTGCAGAACCTAGTGGTTCCATATGGTTTTGGAACCAAAAGTATAGGATTATTCCTTTGTTAGTATATTCTTTAGTGATCCTGGTATGAAAAACATTTTCCTTCCTCTTAAACTGCCTTCCTTATAGATTCAGGAATCATGTAGTTTCCAGTAAACTTTCACACTGGGGTTGGTTTGAATGTGATGTTTAATTAGGTCAGTCTTGCCAGGAAACTCTGAGAATGTTTATTTTTTCAGTAATAGCAACTCTTCTACCTCCTGTTTAGGTGTTTTTGATAAGGTGTCATCTACTTGAACTTTTGGTTTGAACAATAGCCTTCTGTCATTATTAAGTTTCCTAGCATCAGCTTAGTGCAGCTGCCTGTACTTCCCTCCAGGGATTCAAGATATCAACATGTTTAATTTGTTTGGGATACCTCTAACCTATACCTCTACCTATAATTTATTTTGCTTAGCCTTCTTATCACCTCAAATGGCCCCTGCCACTTTACAGAAAAGCTGCTCTCTGCAGAGGGGACAAAGACTAATACTTGGTCCCTAATTTGCAACTCTTAGTTCCTAGCATTCCTGTGAACATCCCTGTTGGTTGGTCAGTGCTCTTCCCATATAATCTCACGCTATCATTGTTACTACAGTAAAGCTATCCTGAACACTAGTGTAATGTACTAATATACTTTTAAGTTTTTTTTTTCTTTTGCTCATGTCCTTTGGCAATGTCTAATTGCCTCCTAGGGTGTCTGCCACACTGATGTTCTAAAGGTCTAACTCCTGTTGAAACCTGAGGTACCACTCTAGTGGCAAATTATTTCTATTTGCCATCATGACCTTTCTTAATAAGAACTTTAGAATCTTCTTAAAATGCTCTACCAGGCCATCTGTCTTGAGGTGATAAATAGAGGTCCAGTGATGTTTCACTTTGAAACATGGGCATAGGTGATGTATTATTTCAGATATAAATGGAGTTCTATGATCAGTAAGCATTTCTTCTGGTATCCTCTCTGGATATTTTGTGGCACAGTCTACAATTACGGGAATCCATTACAGATCCCAATTAGTAGCTCTATAATATCCATTACAGTCCACTGAAAAGGTACTTCTGTTATAGGGATGGGAACTAGGAGATTTTTTAAATCTGAGGTTTGGATTTATTTTCTGGCACTCAGACACTCAGGACTTTCTGCACAAAGAATGTTCAGTTTCTCTTATTATGCCTGAACAATACAGCCTGGCTAAAACCCTTGCCTTGTTTTCTGTGCCTACCTAGGTGACCATCCCAAGCACATATTTTATTTTATTTTTATTTTAGTTTACATTTGTTAACTGGGGGTGTCTGACTGAGCCGAAAAGGCCCGGGGAGAAAAGCTCCACATAGAAAAATTACAGATACATTTAGATATTTAGACATGAACAGTATACACACAAATTACAATAGACATGTTTTTACAGTGGTATGCAGCACATCAACAGTTACAGTGGAGAGAACAAACAAGAAAATATTAATTTAAAAATAAAGGTAATTAATAGATTTGTGGTGTACAGCTGAAATTTGGAATATAGGCAGAATACATACATAGTACACAGGTACAGTACATACATTGTACATTAGCCAGTGCTTGTGAGTAAGATTGAAAACTATTATCAAGTACTCTGGGTTTAGTATGTGTACCTTATCTGCTTTCACTAGCCTGGGGAGCAGTGATGATACTGCCAACTTTGCTTGAGATGTTGCCTAATGAGGTTTTTAAATGAGGCTTTGGATGATGTGTTTTGTATGCTAGTGGGGAGACAGTTCTATTTTTTGGCCACTGAACTACTATATAGTGTGCCTCCAAAGCTATTGTAGCTGTTGGTGACTTCTAGTAGTAGTTTGCTTGATGATCTAAGAGGCCTTTTGGCTGAGTGATGTTGTACTAGGTTTTTGAGGGCAGGACACTTATTGGGGAGGTAATAGATAGAATGACAGAGGCAGAGCTGATTGTAGGTTAGGAGGTTGGGCAGTTCAAGCCAGTGGAGCTGTCTCAAAGCAGTACAGTGATGAGTTCTATATGAGCAATTTGCAGTAAAACAGGCAATTCTGTTAAAGCAGGCTTCCATTTTGCTTAGTTCAGTTTTGTTGAGATTAGTCAGAAAGGGAGATGCATAGAGTAGGTTGGATAGAAGTTGGGAGCAAGCAATGGCTGATCTTAAGTTGTCAGTAAGAAATGGTTTGATACGGTACAGTGATCCCAGTTTAGCATGCACTTTTTTAATAGTTAAGTTGACTATCAAATTTTAGGTGGGAGTCTATGGTTATTCCCAATAGCTTAGCCTGTGCCACTGTAGCGACTGGAATAGCATTTGTGGAGTAGATAGTGAACTGACTGTTATCACTGGTTATAATCATAAGCTGAGTTTTCTTTGGATTGAGGATAAGTTGGGCTTTGGTAAGGTACTTTTCAATGTCAGAGAATGCTAGATGAGTTGTTTGCAGGAGGGTGGGAATGTTTTATGCAATGTTCTATGCAGGCAGATTAAGGTAGTATCATCTGCATACTGAATGATAGATGCATGCTGTGTGGAGGTATGGAGGTCATTTGTGAAGATTGTGAATATTTATATAAAATAATTTTATAGTTCAAAATAGGGATAGGAAATAGGACTATCTGTGGTAAGTTTTTCTCCACCAGCCTGGTTATAGTCTCTTTGGCTTACCTGTTGGTCAGCCAAATCAAGGGGTTCTTGCTTGCTGCTTTCTAGTGAGGTGGGGGTTCTGTATGTTCTGCTAGCACAGGCACAGGGGTTTTTGGTATCCCAGTCTCCTCCTAGGAAAGGTAGTTCTTGCTAGGCCAAAGCATACTCTCCAGTTGTTTACTCATCTTAAGAGAACTTAGGAGTTTTTCTCTCTGATTTGATGGCTGACAATGGACCAAGCCCCCTAGCTATGCTGCTAGCCTTTTACTTGTCCATTTCTCTGCAGTTAGCACTATTATCCCTGACACTGACCAGTACCTAAACAGTAAAGATCAGATACTGAACAAAGGCAGCTTATAGATTACAGGCTGGTAGAATGGACTACAGTTCCTAGTGCCATCAGCTACTCAGATGGCTGATAGATTACAGGCTGGTAGACTGGACTACAGTTCCCACTGCCATCAGCTGCTCAGATGGCTGATAAATTACAGGTGGTAGACTGGACTACAGTTCCCACTGCCATCAGCTGCTCAGATGGCTGATAGATTACAGGTGGTAGACTGGACCACAGTTCCCAGTGCCATCAGCTGCTCAGACGGCTGATAGATTACAGGCTGGTAGACTGGACTACAGTTCACAGTGCCATCAGCTACTCAGATGGCTGATAGATTACAGGCTGGTAGACTGGATTACAGTTCCCAGTGCCATCAGCTGCTCAGATGCCTGATAGATTACAGGCTGGTAGACTGCACTACAGTTCCCAGTGCCATCAGCTGCTCAGACAGCAGTAGTAAAGTTAAGCCATCTTTGGATCACATTTGGTTTCTGGATGGAATGGACAAATTTATGAATGAAAAGTAAAATCTGTCATCACCTTCAGCTACAAAATGCAATTATCTGATGGTTCCAGCTGTACAGTCAAACACATACAACTTTATCGTCTTATAATGTAGTCAACTGTGGAAGTCTAAACTGGAGAGGGGTAATAAAAGTACTGGGAAAAAAACACTTCTATGTTCAGGAGAAACAAATCAGAGTTTTACTTCTGATGCAATGACAACTCAACAAAAAAATATTCTAGTCTACTATAATTGGAAACTGAGTGTAAAATGTCTAGTTAATTGTGATATATATATATATATATATATATATTCGTGTGGGTTACCATCAGAACATCGACAGACCATTTAACTGAAACCCATTTCACTGACAACTAGCAAATGCAGGAATTTAAGGCAAATAACAGGGATTTGTCCCCTTCCCCAATGTAGTGCGACCCAGGAGTTAGTATATATAGTTGATGAGGTGGGGGGCACAGACCCCCACATCAGGGGGTGTGGGGGCAAAGTCCCCCACCTATTTTGGTTTAAAAGAAGAATATAACACAAAAAGTACAGAATGTAAACCAAAATAGGTGGGGGGGCTGTGGTCCCCACACCCCCCCAACTATATATACTAACTCCAGGGTTGCACTACATTGGGGAAGAGGACAAATCCCTGTTATTTGTCTTAAATTCCTGCAAGTAGTAGTTGTCAGTGAAATGGTCTGTCAGTGAAATGGGTTTCAATGAAATGGTCTGACGATGTTCTGAAGGTAACCCATACACACACACATATATATATAATATATATATATATATATATATATATATATATATATATATATATATATATATATATATATACATATACATATATACAACATTTTTTACTTCCAAATATATTTATTCCAAACCCTCAGTATGTTAGTTCATTGATTTTACCTAACACATAACTATAGTATAGTAACAAACTGTGGCAACAAAAGTCCACTAAAACTCTTAATTTCCTATCAGTATATAAGAGTCCATTTATCAGTTCCCTAAAGGCAGTTCACACCTGAAAAAATCAGAGAATTTTAATTTTAAAAAGATACTTGGGTACAAAACATACAGAAATATGACTTCCTATTAGTAAGGACTTCACTGCATCTTCATCTTGATTTACATGGCAAATACTGTCTTTGCAAATGCATAAACTGTAGACTTTGTTCTATACACAGTAAAATTTGTTTTACTTTTGGTTTAATGAGGCCTTAGTACACATACATTCTGGACATTAGTTTTCCCCAGCACTGTGAACAATAATCACATGGACTGCAGGCAGTAACTGGGTATAATGTCAGTCTATGACAAAAGAAGAGTCTAAAACATTGCATATGTTTGATGCATAGTAGATCCCATATGTCAATTCTCCTTTGCAATAAAAACGAGACTTATAATATGATACTTGAGTTAAAAAACATGCATTTCTTCCAAGTGGAATGTGTCCCTAACATGCATTTTGTCCCAGTGGAATGTGTCCCTTTTGAGGTAACAGGGCTGAGGTGGTGCAGCCGTTCGCATTGCTGCCTCACAGCAACAGGTTCTCCAGTTTGATTCTTGGCTGTGGTGCCTTCTGTGTGGAGTCTGCATGTCCTCCCTGCAGTCACATGGGTTTCTTCTGAGTGCTCTGGTTTCCTCCCACATTCCAAAGACATGCAGTAGGTGGATTGCACACTCTAAATTGGCCCTAGGTGTGAGTTCATGTGCAGGACTAGCCACCTGGTGGTGTAAACACTGACTCAAGATGATTGTCATTGTTGAAGTGACACCCTGACCCCATGGGAAAAAGGGGTTGCAGATGGATAAATGTGTCCCTTTTGAGAAGTTACATCACCTTTGACTGTGAAGACATCAGATAAGTATAATAACCACACTATTTTACTGATTAACCACACTGTTCTTTTACTGATATTGCCCACAACAAACCATATCAGCAAACATTCAGAAGAGATTTTTATAATTGCCTTTTGCTTTCATTTCATACATTGCTATCCCTCAAAAATGAAACTCACATTCACTATACATCTGATATCTTGTTGAGAAGGAAACAAAAATACATAACAGCTATAGCAACACATTCCAAATTGCTTCTGTTAGACACATGAATTGCCCCCAACAAGCCTTATCACTTTTATTTAACAATGATCATTCAATGACCTTGTGCTTTTACATACAATAAGCTCCCTTACCTTTTCTCCAAAAAAAGTGAAAGTAAAAGAAACAATGACCAGAGTAAATTATTTAATATGCTGCCCAGGTACACATGGTTTGTACCCTCTCCCAAAATAGCCATATAATTGGCTTTTTTGCATGAAATATATAACTGCACTTTGGACAAAACATAATGTCCAAGATCAGAGATAAATTATAGATGTAGAAAGTTTCTAGAATAACAGGTTTTACATTAGCATGAATTTTCTGAAGGATATGAAGTCTAAAACTCAAATGAATGTCATTAGTTAATGACATAAATCTTCAATGATCTGCCAGAAAGCCACTAATTTTGATGAACAGACCAAAAATATGTGGCAAAAATCTAGACCGTCTGGGAAAATCTGGTCAGTTTAGAGGTATGCATGAAGATGTCATTCCATTAAGTGTATGTCAATGCACCCTTCTCAACTGTATCCTGTAAAATGTTTGTTTTTTGTGCTAAATCCCTGAGGAATATTGTCAGTCAAAAGTGTCAGGCATTAAAGTTTCATACCTATTCCGTTTGATTCTCGGCTGGAGTGCGGGGAGTGCCTTCTGTGTGGAGTCTGCATGTCCTCCCCACAGTTGGATGGGCATTCGAAAGACATGCGTAAATGGGCGTGCCTTCGTTGAAGGTTGGACGTCGAGCTGGCACCTCGGCGTTCGTGAAAATCAACTGCCAATCATTAGCAGACCGGAGTTCCGCTGTGGCGACCCCTAACCGGGAAAAGACAAAAGACAAACAACAACAACAACAACAACCTATTGTTCTGATAATCCATGCAGATGTGAAGCATGTTGTTTGTAAATGACCACAATTTTCCAAAAAGTTCCAGAGTTCTGCTTTTTTCCCCCTATCTCATATACAAAAATGTTTGATTTTGGTGGAAAGCCACTGAGGAATGCAGTTAGTCAATAATGCCAGAAATTACAGTTTCTCACTTTTTGTTGTTTTGAAAAGGCATGCAAATGGAAATCCTGTTGTTTTATTAATGTTTTAATTGGATTTTATTAAAATGTTTCTCTCCTTCCCTAGCTTCATTATGTTTTTATTTTGCATTAAGGAATCTTGTCATTATAGCTTACTTCACACAGCTGTCTGCTATTAAAATGTTAGACTCCCTATTAATCTCTATAAACAAGAGCACCACAAGTGCAGAAACAAATACTTTTTTTGGTTATTGTATCTAGTCATTAGTTTTGGATACCCTGCATGTAATTTTTCATATGCCAAGTCTCGTCATGTGGTTCACACCTGTCACCTCCTTTGCTTAAATGGCTGCAGCTTGCCCTTTGATGTTGCACAAAAAAAGGATGCAGGAGTTGTGTTTTAAAGGAGGGTTGTTGGTACATCATGAGGCTGAAAATCAGCATTTAACACAAAAAGCAAATGTATATTCTTTGTCAACGTCATGGTGTATGTAGAAAGGGTATACAGTAAGCATGTACAATTAAATTAATAAGGTAATTTAATTCATTCAGAGGTATGAACAAAACATTTAATGACAATGTTGTCTGAATGAGGAGTCTGGCAGCATTGATAGCCAACCCCACCTACCACTGTGCCCTAGGCAGCTGCCTAGGAAACCTTGTGCTAGATTCATCTCTAGGCAGAGTTCAAATAATATGTAGTGGATGTTTCTTTTCCTACAATAGTACTTGTCACCGTTGCCTTTTTCTTATGGTCTTCTATCTCAGTATAGCTTCAATCTGCATTTCTAACCACATTTTAGCCTCTGGAAGGGCTGCATAGTCATCCTCTCTGTGTATGCTCCTGGGCATTTACTATACCTCAGTTTGTTAATGTTCATGACTGTATGCAGTTCTTTTCCCTAAATTCAGTGGAAGGCTGATTTCTTGTGGGTACAGACCATTAAGTGGGAGATTTGGTTCTTCAAAAGCCCTACCTCCTTCCCACTGTTTCCACAGTTCTTTAAATCAAGGGAAGTCCTTTCCAATTATCATATCCTGACTTAAACATGCCACTTCTGCAACAGGGTATAACACCTTCCCAAGCTTAGTTTGAACCTTCTCTTCAGCAGTGGGTCTTGTGTCTATGAATACACACTACTTCCACAATCTATTTGCAGTGTTGTAAGGGAGATCATATTACCAGAGTCTAATAAAGCTTGTAATTCCCTTCCATGTATGAGTATAGTACAGTAATTAATACAGCAATTGAACAGTAATAGAATGTAGCTTCACCTATTCTAGCAGAGGCCTTATCACTTTCCATAGGTTCTACATCATTTACATATCTCTAACAGGTTTGACATGTATATCAGGGTTAACACCAGTATTACAGTATTTAGTAATAAGGCACATTTTCGTTTATTTTTAACAAAGTATACATGCAGTTGACTCCAGTGGTTTTCTGCTTGTACTGTTGCTCCAGATGACTCACAATTCTACAACTTAAGTGACATAAGATTTGATGTAGCAAAGTAAATAACATTTAGAGAATGTATTATTCAATGATGAATGAGAGTTCTCAGACAAGAACATTTGTTCATCATTAAAAATCTGCTTAAACCCTTAACTGGACTGATTTTTCCTCTGGAAAAGGAGTTTATTTATTTATTTATTTATTTATTTATTTATTTATTTTTTGCTACGTTTTGTTAAATTAGCTGTGGCCAGGATCTGACATTCTGAGCAGTTATCCTTATTCCTAATCTTATTCTCCTGGAAAAATAGTGCAATGAAAAGCAGCATGTTCACTGTCTCAGAAATGTAACACAAACATTCAAAACAGCAACCACAGCAGGCATGTTTAACTGTGGCATGCTTCAGGATAGCATTTAATACCACAACATCTTAGCACCACAGAATAGTTTTTGTATAGAGGAATTGTGTTTACTCGCCAGCAACAAGTTAAGACAGGTTAAGCCAGGACATCAAAAGCAATCACCTAAATCTGTTACTCACATGCACTACCTATGTGGAAAATGAATGCAGATGATATAAAAATGCTTTATATAAAGCAGTTTTATTCATGCAACAAGACATAAGGGTTTGAGTCTTCAGAGTAAAAATCAGTCTGTCTAATCTTAACACAAAGTAAACCACGGTGCCTTTAACAAACTCAGGCAATGGGCGCACACACACACACACACACACACACACACACACACACACACACACACACACACACACGCACACACACGCACACACAAAAATCAGTCTCTGTTCCTGGTCTTCCCCAGACAAACTAGTTCTATGTCACTTACTCAGGCAATGTCTGCAAAAATGTCCCTTGACTGGAGCCATTGCTCTGGGACTCCAGTCCTGTTCTTCAAGATTGTCATCTCTCTCTTAACGCTTCTAAACTTCTCTTACTTTTCCCTCTGATTTCTGACTTGGGCTATACAGGCCTTTCTTTGATATACCAAGACTAAATCATGGGCATAATTGCAAGTCATATTTTGTTCTCCTTTAGAGGGATATCGTCTACACACACAACACATACATGCAATATAGTTTTTTATAGTTACACAAAATGTAAGCACAATTAGTGAAAACGTATACCCTGCATTACTGTGTGTGTGTGTGTGTGTGTGTGTGTGTGTATGTATGTATGTGTATATATATATATATATATATATATATATATATATATATATATGTATGTGTATATATATATATATATATATATATATATATGTGTATATATATATATATATATATATATATATATATATATATATATATATATATATATATATATATATATAATCCATAATGGCATGGTGCCACCTGAAGACTTCTGTGGAGTATGTGAACCTGCAGTCTGCAGTGTCAGAACAGTGTTGAATGAGGATTGCAGACACTTGCTCAGAGTGGAGTGGAGGAGGCCATATCCTCCTCCAGAGAGAGGGAGAGACAGAGAAAGGAGGAGGTGTTGGCCTCCCTAGTAGACAAAGGAATTACTGTAGACAGACACAACGGCTAGGGCCAAAAGATAGTTAGACTAATTATTGGAGACACTGGCCTCCCTGGAAAAGAGCAGGAAAGTATTGGAGGGATACACTGACTAGGGTCTTTAGGAAATAAACCCGAATATCAGAGACTTGTATCTCAGAATTTACTACCAAGAGAAAGACTACAAACTATAAACCACTGTTATTTTTGAGATTTTCTTTTAGTAAACATGGCTAACACAAAGACTGCACTCAGTTTTCAATATTAACCAGAGTAATTCACTGTAAATAAAGCATACTAAAATATAAAAAAAGAGTCCCCATTTGGTGCTAAATATTACAGTTTTTTTTTCTTTTGTATTTCTGAAACAGTTTAGAAGTACCAATGATGCCGGTTCAGTATTATGATATTTCTGTAAAAGTTCAAAGGTACTGCTCCGTAGAAGTAAACACAGTAGTATTTCTACATTGTGTTAACTGCTCTGTTAAGTTCTGCTTGGAAAGTTTTGTAGCATTTAAACAAATTGTGTGTTGGAAAAAGGACCCCATGCCAGATGGAACAATGGATCCTTTTGTAAAGAATGGAAAGGTGGTTATTGGAAAGAAAGACTTCAAAAAATTGGGGACTTTTGCAATGAAATAAAAAAAGCTGAATTATTGGTTCTTGATTATAAAGCTGATGAGTCAGTGCATAGAATGAAATCTTAAGTGGCTGCCAAGGCAAATTCAGAGTATAGTGTCTTGCAAAGTACATTGTCTATCTAAAACAGACATTCCTTAAATTTGTGGCTTGTCCAATGTCTAAAGTACATGAAAAGTGCACTGTTTACCCAGACCAGATAATTCATGCATTAGGAAATTGTCTAGTATTTTAAGCAAGTGAAAATCACTATCTGTCAATGATTTCTGGAAACAACCAGATTGTTTCTGAAAACTGTTTTAGCAGAAAAAAAATCCTGGGAACTGTGTTTGTAGATCCTTCTTGTTAAAGATAAATGCAAGAAGTGGGCATTGTCATGTGGAAAGCACTGACAAATGGTATAGCTTTACAGAACAGTAAATTTCACTATGAGATACCTAAGGTAAAAAGTGTATACAAAAGTTAAATCTTACTAAATGCTGTCTGTGATAAAAGTGTATGATACTGTACAACACTGAATCATGTTGGGTGCTGTCTGTGCAGTAGCTAAAATATGTGATAAAATGTATTATACAATGAACCCCCATTAATATTCCAAAATGTGCACTCTGACTGGCCAGTGTGCCAATTGTAAATCCCACAATATACCAACGGAAAAAGGTCGTAGGAATGCAAGTCCCATAAAACATAAATACATCAGTCAATATAAACATCTATCATTTATATATAAAATCTACGCTGCCTAGGTAATTAATCAAAACACTATATCTTAACAACATTAAATATACAACAATTTCATCAATAAATCACTAAATCAATAAAACAGTCTGAATATAACATTATACATAACATATATATAACAAAATGTTATATCAATGCAACGAAATTTATGAGCTTATGGGGCTTAACATCTAATTAATACAATATCTAGCTATAACTTTACTATCTAAAAATTTTTTTAAAAATTTTTTAAACATTTCTTTTGATCAGGAGGATTAACTCAAATTCTCTAGTGGGTATATGGTCTGTCAATAAGAAACGGTTTCATAGAGACTCTATCACTGAGTCCATGTGCCCTATCTGCCTGCATCCTCATGATCCAATGTGCTTCCTGTTTCTCAGTAAAATTCTTCAAATTTCCAAGTCTAGTCGGTTATGTTATGTTTAATGAAACAGAGTTTTTTATTATTAAACATTTCCACACGTATACATACATTCACATACATATACATGTTTGATAATTTATATAGGTATAGATATGTTATGGGTAATTGTGAACACTGTAGTTTTTATAGTAAAGTAGATCTTTTAGATATGGTCATTTGATTACGATTTAGAAATTTACAACCCATGGTATTAATGTGAGTTAGCTTTAAGGAAATGACTAAAGTGATGAAATGTTTTCTCATTGGACAAGAGTTTTTATAAATATTGTGAATGAAAGTACTGGTTATACAGTCTGAGGAACCGTTCCAAGAAACATGAAAGCGCTAACTGACCAGGTCTTTATCTATAACTTCTGTGGTTTTATTGCATAAGTAATAAAGTCAGCTTTAATTGTCGTGGTGTGCCTCTGAGTTTTGACTTTGGATTTATATTTTGATACTTTGAAGAGGCACTTTACCCTTTTTGTGGATTTTATCTATTTAGTTTGCTTTTTTGGTCTATCACATCAAGGGACATGACAGAAGTGACTGCAAACAAGACACTGAACAACCAAGAACCCAATGCAACAACAAATGGTAAAAAAGATATTTTGTTTCATAGATTGATTCAAGCGGAAAGTAACCCTCTTTTGAAGTTAACTAGAAATGAACTGATTTGTAATGGGAGTGACAACAGAGATGTTAATTGCAATATCAATGTAATACAACTGACCAGAAAGTTAGAAACCATTTTAGACAAGTTAAAACAGACTCAATGGCAAAGGAAACATATGGAGGCAAGCCTTTGATTCAAAGTGGTACCACGAGGTTTATGCATATTAAAAATGCCGACCTATGGGACCAAATATCTTGATTTGTTAAGCAAATGGCAACAGTTAAATGTAGAAACAAGCTGCGGCTATATCCGTCTATTAATTGAACAATATATTTTAACAGAGAATGAGTTAATGCATGAGGCAATGAAGTTGCAAGAGGAGTAAAGTAACTTGTTAAATATACATGAGATGAATGAATTTTTAACAGACCTACATGTTCATTTATAAATGACTTCAAGATAAGAAGAAGAAACTTGAACGAGACTTTGTAGATTTTAAAAAGGGAATGTTTTCTCTTGGCTCCGTGAACTAATGAGAGAGCAAGGCGTTGTCCCATCTTCCTCTATTCATTCATCAATTCACACTAACTCCTCCCAGATGACGTCAGCAGTGTTGCCAGCATCACCGGTGGGAGAACGGCAGTTACTGAATGAGAAAGGAACTACATCTACTGATGAACAGATTCCACTTCATGAACCTTCGATTTCCATTAATACATCTTAGAAAGTGAGTCATTCTGTTTCTGATGTTCGTAAAAGGATACCACAACCACTAACATTAAACTATCATCTTCCAATGATTCTACCACGTTTCGCCCTTTTCTGCTACCTTTCCAGATGCCTCAGAGAGCAATGTGGTCTCACAGCAACCAAGAAATGCAAGCTTCCAGAAGAGCGACTAGAATTTCAGAGGAAACATCTGAAGCCAGTAAACCGGACTTGATTTTAAATCTTTCATGGTATGTACTGTCTGAACCAGAGAGAATGCTATTGAATAGAGGGCTTTCATTTATTCCATCTAAAAATGTGATTTAACTGAGTTTTTAGTTGATATGAAAATGTTTACTCGAAGTATAGGATTAAAAATTATGTTTGATAATGGAACAAGTAATGTTGCAAATAATTATAGAAAACCCTCCACATTTACACCGTAAATGCACCCACTCATGGAGGCCTTTGAAAAGGCCTGCAAGAGGGATTTAATTAAGTTATTTGATGAAAATGTTAGACCTGAATTTTATAATTTAAGTATACAAGAGAAAAAGGCACTTAGAACATTGCAAGACAACAGCAATATTACGATCACAGCAGCAGATAAAGGGGGTGCTGTCATTATTTTAGATAGAGGTTTTTATGAGTTGAAAATGCAGGAACTATTGAATGAAGAACATACTTATAGAAATGTTAGTCCAATACAACTGAACAAAATTATTCAAGATGTACATGGTGAATTATATGATTTGCTTTTGTGCAATTTAATTGATTCTGACTTATACAAATATTTGCTGATAGACAAACCGGTTATTCCAACATTTAGAGGGCTACCTAAAGTACATAAAAATCTTACTGCTCCACCAATGAGACCGATTGTCTTGAGCCAAGGGTGGCTAATGATGACAATTTCAGTCTACCTAGGGAAACAACTTAGGAAAGTAGTGGACAGTACAGCATCAGTACTTAGGGATACAAAACAGTTTTTGAAGAGTATGGTGGAATATACTTCCATAGTGACTAACAACAATACAGATATACTAGTGACTCTAGATGTTACATCTTTATTTACCATAATTCCTAATGATGTGGGGATAGAGTATATAAGACTATTCCTGATAGAAAAAGGAATGGCAAGAGATTTAATTATTATGTGTTTGTGTCTGACGATCACTATTTTCTACAACAAAAAGGGGTGGCCATGGGAACACCATGTGCCAACTCATATGCCAATTTAGTAATGGCATATTGGGAACATACATATCTCTTGAGGAACATACAATATAATACTTATATACGCTACTATAAGCATTTTGTTGACGATATTTTTTTGATATGGGGAGGTAGTGAAGAAAGCCTTCAAGAATTCATCAACTACATGAATGGAACCACAAATTTTTTGTCACTATCAGCCAAATGGTCATATAATATGATATAGTTTTTGGATGTCCTTATAAAGAAGGATGAGAATGGGATTCAAACTGAAATGTTTAGGAAGACATGCAGGAAGAACACTTTATTACATTGAACAAGCATGCACCCACCACATACTTATAGAAACATAGTTAAGAGTGAAATGTTAAGGGCATCCAGGCTAACTAGTAATGATAGTGTTTTTCAAGAAACTTTAAATACTCTTAGTAGTGAGTTTCATGATAGAGGTTATCATCCCAGGGAAACCAATTCAATGTCTGAAGAAGAGACCATCAATAGAAATACACTTGGAAGACCCCATATATATGGGAAGAATGAAATGGACAATTTAGGTAATAAAATAAATTCAAAGTCTACAGTCAACAGAGTGACGATACCATATGCGAATAATAATAGTAAGATTAGAGATATATTCTATAAGAATTGGAACATGTTGACAATTGATAATAAAATTAAAGACATAGTAGGAGAGAGCCCTGTGTTCTCTTATAAGGATACTAAGTCTTTGAAGTGTTTGCTATGTTATGAGAGATCGAAACCAGATGGTGTAACACCAGCTAGACAAGGCACCTATCCTTGTAGAGCATGCAATCAATGTAGTTACATGTCCAGTAAGAGTATATTCATTCATCCAGACACAGGACAGGAATATGTTTTTAAATTATATGCTGATTGCAGAATGAGAGATTTGATATATCTCACAGTATGCGAGAAATGTCATTCATTCTATGTGGGTAAGATTAACAGGACTCTACGTGAGCAAGTAAGGGAGCATATTTATGCCATGAATAGAGAAGATGATAGTAATGCCCTAGCCAGACACATTATTACCCATGACACGACACACAAATTTAAGCTCACTGTAATAGAGTTCATACATAAAATGACTAGACTTGGTAATTTGAAGAATTTCACTGAGAAACAGGAAGCGAGTTGGATCATGAGGATGCAGGCAGATAGGGCACATGGACTCAATGATAGAGTCTCTATGAAACCGTTTCTTATTGACAGGCCGTATGCCCACTAGAGAATTTGAGTTAATCCTCCTGATCAAAAGAAAAATTGTTTAAAAAAGTTTTTTAAAAAATTTTTAGATAGTAAAGTTATAGCTAGATATTATATTAATTAGATGGTAAGCCTCATAGGGTGGCCATGATGGTGCAGCGGTTAGCGTTGTCACCTCACAGCAAGAGGTTCTCTGGTTCAATCCTCAGCTGAGGTGCCTTCTGTGCGCAGTCTGCATGTTCTCCCTGTGGCCACGTGGGTTTCCTCCAGGTACTCCGGTTTCCTCCCACATCCCAAAGACATGCTGTAGGTAGATTGGACACTCTAAATTGGACCTAGGTATGAGTGCGTGCATATGTGTGTCTTCTGTGGAAGGTTGGGCTCCGGGCTGGTAACTCATCATCGTAAAACTCTACTGCCAATCATGAGCAGACAAGTGATCCGCTGTGGCAACCCCTAACCGGGAAAAGCCGAAAGAAGAAGAAGAAGATGGTAAGCCTCATATGCACAGAAATTTCATTGCAATAATATAACATTTTGTTACATATATGTTATGTATAATGTTATATTCAGACTGTTTTATTGATTTAGTGATTTATTGATGAAATCACTGTATATTTAATGTTGTTAAGATATAGTGTTTTGATTAATTACTTAGGCAGCATAGTTTTTATATATAAATGATAGATGTTTATACTGACTGATGTATTTATGTTTTACGAAACAGAGTTTTTTATTATTAAACATTTGCACACATATACATACATTCACATACATATACATGTTTAATAATTTATTTAGGTATAGATATGCTATAGGTAATTGTGAACGTTGTAGTTTTTATAGTAAAGTAGATCTTTTATTATGGTTATTTGATTACGATTTAGAAATTTACAACCCATGGTATTAATGTGAGTTAGCTTTAAGGAAGCTTACTGACTAAAGTGATGAAATGTTTTCTCATTGGACAAGAGTTTTTTAAATATTGTGAATGAAAGTACTAGTTATACAGTCTGAGGAAACGTTCCAAGAAATGTGAAAGTGCTAACTGACCAGGTCTTCATCTATAAATTCTGTGGTTTTATTGCATAAGTAATAAAGTCAGCTTTGATTGTCGTGGTGTGCCTCCAGGTTTTGACTTTGGAAAAATGCATTCTTGAGGAAAGTAAGCACTTTTGATACAAAGTCATCAATGTTTACAATGAAGTTCAAATAAATTTACTTCATTAGCTCTTACATGAGAAAGTGAAAGCTTTTCATGTGTAGATATATTGTCAAGGAACTGGGCTATTCATAATGTTTCTCATAAGTACACTTCCTGCTGTCCCCCTGCAGTCTCTATTAGCCTATTCTTTCTCCTGACGTCAAGAAAGACAGTGATCTCAAAAGTAATCATGTCATCTACCAGGAAAAGGAGAGTTTCAGTATACCTCTAAAACCACCCTTTAGCTGAAAAGTGCAGTACAATGCTTTATATGAAGGTTTTCCTCTTTTTCTGAGAGCTCCAGGTTCTGCTCAACTTCAAACCCAACTAGAGTAAATGCATTTCTGGGCAAGCTCACTATCATTATGTCCCTTGAACTACATCCACAGATAAACACAAAATATTGGCAAAATCAGAGTTGTACTATGAAGTGGTTTATGCCTTTTCCCTAACTGGCATAGGGTGGGGTTGCAGGAAAACTTTCCCTCCTGAAAAAATATAGGTTTTGTATATGGTTAGAGTTTATCAATATTTTGCGTTTAGTTGTTTTTTATGTTTAGATATTTGGCTCTCAATATTTTTAATGTTGATTGTTGAGCTTTTGTTGTTTAGATAATTTCTAGTACTCCTACACACACACACACACACACACACACACACACACACACACACACACACACACACACACACAGTAACAGAGAGGTCCTACACCCATTCAAATAGGCACAATGCTAACACCCAGGAGACTGACGTAAAAACATCGAAATTAACAAATTTTGACATGTTCTACACATGCTCCGGGGATTATCCAAGAGTGGACTAAGCCAATGGAAACTGTTTTTGCAGGGGAACAAGTCCCCATGCACCCCCACACCCTCTGTTAATTATATACATTAACTCTGAGATCACACAGTCCCCAGGGAAAGGGAATAATCCACTACCCAGGGACTGATGATCTTGCCACCTGTTGAACATCTGTCTGCATCAACCAAATGGTGTCAACCAAACAAGTGTTGGCATTGTGTCCATTCAATCAGGTGTAGGACACCTACATATACATATATATATATATATATATGTGTGTGTGTGTGTGTGTGTGTGTGTGTGTGTGTGTGTGTGTGTGTGTATATATATATATATATATATATATATATATATATATATATATATATATACATATATATAAATATATATACATATATAAATATATATACATATATATAAATAGATAGATATATATATATATATATATATATATATATATATATATATATATATAAATAGCTATATATATATATATATATATATATAGAGAGAGAGAGAGAGAGAGATATAAATATACCAGATGAAACCTTAGATGGATTGGACACTCTAAACTGACTATGGGTGTGAGTGTGCACGTGTGTGTGAGTGGTATGAAAGTACAACTGTGGCAGGGCTAGCTACCCGGTGGTGTGAACCTTGGCTCTACATGATTGTCACTGTTGAAGTGACTCCCCAACCCTTTATGTAAAAATGGGAAATGGGGTTGTGGATGGATGGATGAATGGATACCAGATACAGCTCTATAGCTATAGATATACATGTATGTAATGACTGCAACATCTTTCATTTTCTGTCATCATAGCTAAACAAAACTCATAAACCCAAGAGACATGCTGAACAATATCAAACTCAGAGTAGTATTCTTAAGTTTAGAAACAAAAAAAAATACAGTACAGATTTAAAAACTGTCTCCTTTTTTTCCAGATCAGTTATGGCTCAACAGTTGCACTGCTGAGTGATAAAAAAAGATTTCCATCATTTCTCCGCACTGCCCCAAGTGACACATTTCAATCCCTAGGAGTAGCTCAGTTGTTGACACAACTTGGATGGACCTGGGTTGGCATTATGGCAGATGAAAATGACTATGGTCAGCAAGGTAGCCAAATCGTCAAAGAAGAGCTGTTGAAATCAGGAGCTTGTATAGCATTCTTTGAAAACTTGCCCATAGTTTATGAAGAGAAAAGAGCTCGAAGCATCATTAATACAATAAAACGTTCAACAGCAAATGTTATATTGGTATTTTCTGGTGAGGACAGTATTATCTCTGTCATGGAAGAGATAGCAAAGCAAAACATTACAAACAAAGTATGGATTGGTACAGATGGATGGTATACATCTGCAATTTTTTCTAATAATTTGTTCTGGGAGACATTAAATGGCTCCATTGGGTTTCTTTTCCAAAAAGGTAACATGCCACACTTTGATCAGCACCTTCAGGCAGT
>NC_056745.1:1257056667-1257066667 GCF_019279795.1 Protopterus annectens
AAGTTGTACAGGTTGATTGTGTGGGATGGGGCTTCAGAGTTAATAGCATTCCTGTTGATGTTGGTATCCCCAAGTATATAGGTTTCATTTTTTATATTGAAGGAGAACCAGGACAGGATGTTTTCAAGAGTTTTGATATTATCGCCAGAGGGAATATAGAGGGCAGTGATACATATGGACTTGTGGTTGTTTATTTTTAGTAAACCTATTATAATTTCAGCATTAGCAAAGGCTAGTATTTTATCGGATTAGGGAGTTATGGTATGGGAGGTGGGGTAGATTATTGCTACTCCACCTCCTGTTTTGTGGGCTCTGTCATTGCGAATGATTTGGAAACTGGGTGGTAGGATTTCACTATCTTTTATATAGGTTTTCAGCCAGGTTTCAGAAATGGCGGTAATGTCGAGGTGGTTATGGGAGAGCCAGGCATGGAGGCTAGGGATTTTGTTTTTTAGGCTTTGTGCATTAAGTGTTGCAAAGCAAATGGACTTTGAGTTTGTGGGTTGAGTGGAGGGTTTGGTGAGATTAATGTTAGAGATGGGTCGGTGGTTGGGGTGGATGTCACTGGCTGGTGAGAGAGAGATGTGCTGGAGTATAAGAGTGATGCAGTGTGTTGGGCAAGGGTAGCTTGGGTTGTGCAAGAGTAGTGATTTTCTGGTACCACATTTAAGAGGGGAGTACAGAGGGTTGGGAGCAGTTTTGGTTTGAAGAAATAGATTGCAATAGTGGTAAAGAGTTCATGTAAGATGGATGAGTAGGATGGGAAGTGAGGTTGATGGTAAGATGTAGTGGAGTGTGTGTGAGAGTTATGACAAGGGTTGAAAAAGTGTGAGATAGGTAAGAGAAGAGAGAGAGATTAGTAGGGCAAATTGGTTTATAGGGAGAGATGTTATGTAGAGCATTGTAGGTGGGGGTGGCTGTTTGGGGTGATGTAGATCTACAGGTGTGTGGGGTTTGGCTTAGGTTTGTTGAGGGAAAACAATCAGTGAGAAGGTTAGCAGCTGTAGAAATAAGGCAGCTTATCATTTTGGTTTGAATATTACCTTTCTGTTTGTTTTTATTATTTATGCACCAATGGGGAGCTGCAGTTCACTGAGAAGTAGGAAAAACATGCAGTAAGTGCACACTACTGAGGGATGCCCGTGGGACAGACAGAAACAGAGTGTAGTCAGGCAAAGGTGTTTAGTATTTAAAGATGCCGTTGCAACTCAGGGGATGTATAAGTAAACCCTCAAGAGGAAGAGAGAGGGAATAGACAGGATTGACAGGGAGACCAAGAGAGGGGGTGGCTAAGAGCCAGGGTTTGGAGAAAGTTGTGAGAAAACAGGTTTGACAGGGCTAGGAAACTTACACTAGAATTTTGTTAGGAGAACAAGAAAAAGGGGGGAGGCTATGGACCAGGACTTGGG
The DNA here is from genome assembly GCF_019279795.1 of Protopterus annectens. Lineage (NCBI taxonomy): Eukaryota > Metazoa > Chordata > Ceratodontiformes > Protopteridae > Protopterus > Protopterus annectens. The sequence goes on from NC_056745.1 coordinate 1,257,058,077, forward strand.
GAAAGCTGTGAGAAGAGAAAAACAATCAACCAGCTAGCCCAGGTCAGTACCTAAAGGTGTCTGTTTATCTGTGTGAATTCAAAAGCAGATTTAGTAGAGCATCAGGGAAGGAGAATATAAAATAAATGTAAAGCTTTGGGAAACTGTATATATATTTTTTACAATACACAGGAGAATAAAATATAAGAATATAAAAGAAATGTGATAGACAAGATAAATAAAATATAAGAATATAAAATAAATGCAAAGCTTTGGAAAAATGTATATATTTGTTACAGTAAATGGGAGGAAAGGGGGGGGGCACAGTAGTGTGCACAGCAGAAGAATCAGTAGGAGTATCACAGAGAGAAGATTATAATAGACCTACACTGCTCACAGTCTGTTGATAAAAGTAGAACTTAAAGTGGCTTTTACTAGTTTGTACAGGTTTCTGCTCTCCGTGGTCTTGTATGAAGGCAGTTGCTTCAGTTTTTTTTTTTTGGACCTTTGAATGCATTTAGGGGAACTGGTTACAGTCTGTTTATAAAAGTAGAACTTGCAGTGGCTTTTACTGGTTTGTACGGGGTTCTGCTCTCTGTGTTCTTGCAGGCATTTGCTTCAGGTTTTTTTTTGGACCTTTGAATTTGTTTAAGGGAAGTTGTGCACACTACTGAGGGATGCCCGTGGGACAGACAGAAACAGATTGGGTGTAGGACCTCTCTATCACTGTGTGTGTGTGTGTGTGTGTGTGTGTGTGTGTGTGTGTGTAGGCAATTGCTTCAGGTTTTTTTTTTTTTTTGGACTTTTGAATGTGTTTAAGGGAACTGCTCACAGTCTGTTGATAAAAGTAGAACCTGCAGTGGCTTTTACTGGTTTATACGGATTTCCGCTCTCCATGTTCTTGTATGCAGGCAGTTGCTTCAGGTTTTTTTTTTTGTTGTTGTTATTGGAACTTTGAATGTGTTTAAGGGAACTGCTCACAGTCAGTTGATAAAAGTAGAACTTGCAGTGGCTTTTACTGGTTTGTACGGGGTTCCGCTGTCCGTGTTCTTGTATGCATGCAGTTGCTTCAGGTTTTTTTTTTTTTTTGGACCTTTGAATGTGTTTAAAGGAAGTTGTGCACACTACTGAGGGATGCTCATGGGACAGACAGAAACAGAGTATAGTCAGGCAGAGTTTTTAGTATTTACAGAATGCCTGATTGACTAAATGGTTTCATGATGGTGCCTGCCAATTTTGAAAGCTTTTTTTCCCAGTACTGAAATGGTATGCTTTTCAGAAACATGGATTGTCTTGCATGGGGAACTACACTTGTTTGATAGAGAGGTATAATCTGGAATCTGGAAGTACAGTTCCAAAGATCTTGGCTTAGCAAGAAAGTAAAAATTGAGTGTACTGTAGCTTGTCTTGATTGTATGTTTTGTGTTGCATTTGGATATGAAATTAATAACAGAAATGTGTTTTAAGAAAAGCAAAATAAATGTTGCTTTATATTTAGATTAAATAAATAAGGCCAGTGTGCATATGAGCACTGTTGCTTTCCAATATCCACATTTCACAATATTGAGGCATAGTGCATGGGTGCAAATATATAAGCTATCATTGCACATAAGTAAAACCTGAGTGCCCAAATGGCATGATATACTGCTGTGCAGTATGATTTACAGTCAGTGTAGCAGACTGCAGAGATACAGAGCAAATGCAGACAGTAAAACCCTACATACTAACATTACTGTATGTAGGATGTTGTATTCTGTATGCAGATACAACAAACCCTGGAGTTAATGCACTTCTACAGCTTTGCAAACCAGCATGTATGGGGCAGCATAATAGGACCATGGAAAAATAAATAGAATATATTTTTTTCTTTGCCTAATGTAATAACTCTGATTTGTATTTGCAGTACAATACTTGTACAGGGGCTTTTCTACCTGGGCCTCAACTTCAGATGGGCTACAAGCCAGTAGGACAACCTGGTAAACATAAATAAAGACATTAATTAATTAAATATAAAGTACTGTATTTACCTTTTCCCTTGTGACCCGGATCGAATCCTCTTAACTTTTACAGTTATTATATGACTGATAAATTAACTAACTAATTAATTAAGCAATTAATTTGTTTATTAATTATTTTAATTGATAGTTTTACTACAGTTCTTATATAGGACCATATAGATTATAGTTATAGCAAAGGTTAGCTGGAGCAGCAGCATCCAGCAATACTACAAGCAGTCACAGAATGGTATAAAAAATGGGGACATCTGTCCAGTATACAGCTACAAGATGTAAAGCAAGTATACGGGGCAAAGTGATTGTGGTAAAGAAATACAGACAAGTGATAGTCCATTCATTCATTAGACGGAATAATCTCAAGGAAGAATAACAAGTTTATGTTACAAAACCCCAAACACTGATGGATGCTACCCATAAAATTAGTGAAGCATACAATAAGCTATGACCATATTCCATTCAATAGTTGAGCATCAAAGAGCATAATATGTGTGCAATAGTGGAGTGACCAGTATAATATGCAAGTAATGATCAGTGTGGACCATAATGGTATAAATACTGCCTAAAGGACCTGTACATCTAAGCAAAGACCACCATAGCCAGACATGGGAAAAGGCACAATTAGCAGTCTGTATATACAGAGCACATTAAAGGGTAGCTCACAGCTCAAGGACAAGATTGTCATAAAGTGTCCATTAATTACAACTGTCCTCATAAAACAATGCTAGTAAAAGTTCACAGAGACAAGCCATGATCTTACAAAGATGTTATATTACATTTGCTTGATGGCAGACTATGAAAACCAGCCTATCATGCCATTAAAGTGCCTCTAACATCCTAACTTCCATCTGTCCTAACCTTCCCCTAACTTATTTTTCACCTGTTCTTTGCCTTCTTGTATGCCTCTGCAGATTGCTTCTCCATCACTCATTTGTGTGTTCCATTCCATGGGTCCACATCCTGGTTGCTAGCTGTGCATCATCTTCCCCATTCTGCCATTGTTTAGGTAGACCTCTTTATATCTTCAATGATATCATGTCCCACCTGTCTCTTGTAAACTTCAGGGAGAAAAGCTTCAGATACTTGATACTCTGTGGATGCTTTCTAACAGCCTGATGTCATTTTTCTTGAATGACCTTCACAATTACACATTCTAGTCATGGTATGAACTTACCAAACATTACGTCTTTATTTTTAGAGCCTATCCTTTGTGAAGACTGACTGCACTATTCTGCTTAATGCTGCCTCTGTTTTCTCTTGCTGCTTCCAGTAGTCTAATCCAGGCATAACCAGAACCCTAAGGTTTTCTTCCCTCTCTGGTGTTATAAGTTCTACACCACTCAGCTGATTCTTTACACCAGGGCTCTTGTGGCTTAAGTGACATACTTCACACATGTCTGCACTGAATTTCAACTGCCACCTTTCCATCCACTTGGGCATCCTTTCCAAATCCTTCTTTAGACACTTTCCCCACCCTCCACAGCTGTAAATCCCTTTTTGCAACCTAGAACAGATTGATCTATTCTCTGCTTCCCACACAGGAGTGTACTGGACCCAGGTCTGGCTCCCTTCAGTATTAACTGTGTATTTAACAGTATTAACTACTCATATTCTTTATTCCAGACATTGCTTTCTCACCACAACCCTCTGTAACTTACCTTTCAGCCATGAAGCAATCCAGTCCCTCAGTTTTAGTTCTGCCCTACACCACATCACTTTTCTTATCAGTCACCTGTGTGGGCTTGAGTCAAAGGCCTCAGAGAAGTCTGGACAGATAATATTTACTGGTACTGGTCTGTCAAGTTCACTATGTAACCCCAGAGCCATAACAAGGTGAAGAAAAAGAGTGTAGTTGCCCCAGGTGTAAGTTGTTAAAGTGCATGATTGGCAAGTGCCAATTTTTTCTTGGTTCACAACTTTGTGCTGAGGTAGTGCCAGTCTGGTGGACTGCCCAGAGTTACAGAGAAAGTAGCTACAGCTCTGTGTATCCTAATCATAAAACTGGATTAGGTTTGACTTGCAGCTTCTTCTGTCTAAGAACAGATTGCAGCTGCTTTCCTGGAAATTGCTGCCCTGCATGAAAGTAATCAGGCTTCCTGTTGAATTCCCCCTATCTCTCCTTGCCACTGCTGTAGCATACCTCTCAACTGTCTAGATTTTCACCTCATATTTTTGGTTGTTCTTCGTAAGATTTGTAATTTTCTGGCAATTCACTGAGGACTGCAGTCACTAAGTAATGACATACATTTGAGTTTCAGACTTCATATCCTTCAGAAAATGCATGTTAACACAAATCCTGTTATACTAGCAACTTTCTAAGTTTATAAAAGCAATATTTAAAATATGTCTCTATTTTTGGCCTTTAGGCATATATGTACTCAATTTTATTCCCATTTATCTCTCCCCACTGAAAGTGGGGGTACCATTTATGCTGTTTTCTTGCCCTCTGTTTCTGATGTGCCCAGTGACCTGTTAAAGATCCCCATATGGGCAATTGCCAGCACACTGGCCAGATTTCTGAAGACACCAGGAGGCACTCCATATGATATTTTGTGTTTAAACTTCCCTAATGGAAACAAGTTTCTTTTACCCTCCTTCCTCTCTTTCTTGATGCCTGCCAAAGGGTCTCTCTACTCAGAACTGCTACATGCTTGTGCTACATTTCCTCTTACATTCCTCTTTAAAGACCAAAGCAAGACATTAATTAATTTAGTGTGTCTGTTTTCTCCCTCTTCTGTGATCCCACTTGTTAAGTTCTTCCCTCCCTTCTTCCTTGCTGCAATAAAACTAAAATAGCTGATCCCTTCTGCCAACTCCCTTTGAACATGTGCCTTTGCTGCTCTCACCACCTTTACTGATTTTCTGCTAGTCTTTTTGTACCATGCCCTCTCCACCTCCTGTACTCTTTCTTTTCACCTCTTGTAGGCCTTATCCTTTACTATACTTGATAGCTTCTCATTCCCGCATAGCTTCATTGGGCTTATCCTTATGTTTTGCACTTTGACCAGCCCTTTTTAATGGCACTACATATGCCATACCTGACCATTTTATTTATTTATTATTTATTTGTTTGACATTTTTTTAACCGGGTTGGTTTGGCTGGGCAAGAAGCCATTTATCAGCAGAGACCCGAGGAGATAAGCTCCAGGCATATACAATATAAAATACTTATACAAGTACAAATTCAGATACAGAGCTTAACAAATCATGGAGATGCAAAAGCAAATCAAGACTTATTAACACAAAATGTAAAACAGTAGCATTCACACAGAGAGTAAAACTACAATTACAACACTGGCAAATAATCAATCAGTTAAGTAGTGGAGTGTCATCTCCCTTATACATAGAACAATTGAGAGAAAATGTTTTATTTATAGCCTTTGGCAGTTGCATGCAGTTAATATAACATTGTATGAGCAGAGATAAAAGAGAAGGGAAGTTGAGGAGGAATAGGTCAGCTAGGAGTAGGGCAGGGGTAGGTTCATGTATTAAGCATGTCATCTTTTAGTGTTTTTTTTTAAACTGAGGCTCTGATGGATCTAAGGTCCACAGGAAGTTTATTCTAGATGCAAGCTACAGAATGACTATACAGAAGTTTACCAATTTGCTTTGTGGGGTTATAGACTTGCAGGAGATGTTGGTCTGCACTGTGGAGACATTGTTTGGAGGTATAGGAAGAGACTAGGGTAGAAAGAGCATGACAGAGGAAGGGATTAGCTAGTAGAGAGTGTGTGTGTGTGGGGGGGGGGGGTTGAGGAAGTAGGAGCTGGTTTTGGACTTCTAGCCACAAAAGAATTTTTAGGACAGTACAGTGATGGGATTGGTAGGGTACACTGGCAGTAAATCTAGCTATTTTATTATAAGTGGATTCAAGTCGGGCCATGAGGTTAGATTGGAGATTAGTGAGAATAGGTGCAGCATAGAACAGAGTAGGCAGTAGAAAAGCTTGAGCTAGAAAACGTTTTGTGTCCTTCATCAGATATTTCTTATTCCTTTGTAATAGACTTAGTTTTTGGTGTGTTTTTTGATAGCTTGTAGAATATGAGTGTCAAATTTAAGTTGATCGTTGATAACAACACCAAGGAGTTTAGTATGGGTTTCTACTGAAATAGTGGTATTGTTAAGGGATGAGACTAAGAAGGAGTTTTTACAGTGCTGTAGAGATTTAGGGAGGAAGAGAAGACGTTTTTTTTTTTTTTGGGATTAAGTAAGAGTTCACTGTTGGCTAGCCATTTTCCCACAGGCAGGAGTGAGTCCTGGGTAAGGGACAGAAGGTGGGGGAGATTATCAGAGCAAGATATGATGGTCGAATCATCTGCAAACTAGATTAGAGAAGAGTGGGGGAAAGTTGTAGAAAGATTATTTGCAAAGATGTTAAATAAGAGGGGCCTAGTATGGAGACTTAGGGTACGCCAGTATGAACAGGATAGCCATCGGACAGACTGAAATCTATCAGAGAGGTAGCTGGAGAACCAGAGTATAGTAGATTCAGAGAGATTAAGGTTTTTAAGTTTTGATAGAAGCAGATTATGAGAGTCAGTGTTGAAAGCTTTTGATAAATCGAGGAAGATGGAAGAGACCAGTTTGTTTTCATCACGAGCTTTAGCAATGGTCTGAGTGAAGGTAATGATAGCAGTGGGGATGAAAACCATGTTTTGTGGGAGTTAGGAGGTTTTCCTGTATACGATGTTCATGTATTTGTTTATGTATACATTTGTCCATTATTTTAGAGAGGGGGGATAGGATAGCAATGGGACAATAGTTGGAGGGGTCTGTGAAGTTTCTGCCTTTATGAAGAGGGATAACATAGAATTTCTTCCAAATTTTGGGCACAGTATTTTCAAGAATGGATCAATTTATGAGAATGGAGATGGGATAGGCAATGGCATTAGCAGTGATTTTGAGGAATTGTGGGGGTAGGTTATCAGCAGAGGAAGACCATAGTTTAAGTTTAGAGAGAAGTGATTTGATGTATGCAGTGGGAGAGGGTTTAAGAGAGAAGGTGGGAGTAGGGGAGGAGAGAATGGGCTCATTAGTGGAAAGATTTGAATTATTTTTAGTAAGATTTTTGATAGAAGTGATGAAAAAAGTGTTGAGTAGAGTGCCTGTATCAAGGTCAGAGCTATTTGGACAGGGACTAAGTGTAGTAGGCTTACCAGGGAAAATGAGCTTATTAATATTGTTCCAAAATAGGCTGAGATAGCCAAGGGGAAAAGTTAGATTTAAGTCTTATTTTTCTGATGGGGGTCAGAGCGTTTAAAGTATTAAGGAAAATTTAATTGAATTTGGAAATGCCTTTGTCAAGAGGAAGGTCGTATAAGAAGGTCCAGTCGAAGGAGGAGAGTATATTAGTGAAAGTATCAGGACTGAAGTTCGAGAGTTTATGACAGTCCTTGAAATAGTGGTGTCTGTGAAGTTGAGGAGAAGTTCTATAAACTAAGGTGGGAAGGTGGTCACTGAGAGAGTCTGGAAGAGTACAGGAATTGTGGTAAAGATTTGGGTTGGAGGTGAGTATCCAGTCAAAAGTTGTGCCAGTGCTGGAATGTTTTTATCGTGAGTGGGAGAAGTAATGAGCTGAGAGAAGCTGCAGAGGTTGATGCCTGTATGGGGAGAGGAGTTTATTGGCGTCCAGTTGATATTAACATCACCCAGGATAATAGTCTCATAAGTGATGTTATCAGAGAACCAAGCGAGAAATTGTTCTAGGATAGGAATATGTAAATGGCGCCCATAGCCAGATATTTGTGTTTATTAAGTTTGCAGTTTACTATAAGGATTTCAGCAGGCTAAAAGTTAGGAGGGGGTGTGGGTAGAGGGTAAAGTGAGAGTTGGTTTGAGTATAGAATGGCTACACCTCCCCCTTTTTTAGAGTGAGGATCAAGTCAGAAGTTATTATATTCTGGGAGAAGGACTTCTGAGTCAATGATGTGTGGTTGTAGCCAAGTTTCTGAGAGGGTAAAAATGTCGGGAGTATGTTGAGAGATCAGGGAGTGAAGATGGCCCACCTTATTAGGGAGGTTAGTGGAGTCAATGGAGGTAGCAGGAGGTGATATTGTGGGTTGAGTAGGAGGAGGTGGAGATGGAGAAGTGTAGGCAGAGTCATTTGTTTAGGGGAGTTGGAGTATGGCCCAGGATTGGGGTGAATGTCTCCAGAGCATAGTAAGTTAAGAAGGAAAATTATCTTAGAGTTTGTGGGAGTACAGAGTGTAGCATACTCAGGTCTAATTTTATAATGTAGAGACATAAGTGGGAGGATTTTTACTCTGTGAAAATTAGTTATGCAGTTAGTGAATAGTGACTACTGGAGAACAGAATAAAGGTAAACAGCAGGGAAAAGGGATACTGGGAGAAATAATAAGAATGGATAATAAACATTTGCAGAAGCCAGAGCTATAAAAATGTATGGACTGTATGTAGAGTGAGGGACCCAAAATAATAACTTATTTTTTTTCTTTTGATATAAAAACTAGATAAAATGGTGGCTGGCATTTTGAAAAAAATATGTTAGTATAAAATACAGGTATAGAAAAGAAAGCTTAAAGAAAAAGAGTATGTAAGGTTAATGAATAAAATGCAGAAGGAACTGGAATAAAATTGTAA